>NW_017732089.1:251787-277991 GCF_001890085.2 Hipposideros armiger
GCTGCTCAGCTCGGGCTGGACTCGAACCGCTGTTGCTCAGAGCTCAAACTCTTGAGCGAGCTCTTAACCAACTGAGCCACTCGGCCGGCCCAAATTAAAAAATTTTTTTTAAAAAGCCAAGAGAAGCTGATTTAGGAGGAAAGCCATGTTTTAGTTTTACAGAGTATGAGATGGTATGAGGTAGGAAACTAAAAATGTCCAGCCAGGAAGCAGGAAATGTGAAACTGAAACTTGAGAAATTAGAATTAAAGATATGGATTTGTTTTTTGCATAAATATCGTATTAAGTTACATGAGAGTAGATGGAGTTTCCAAAGCAGTAGTACAGGGAGAATAATAAAAGGCCAAGACTGAATCCTAGAGATCATTCATATTTAAGAGCCAGAAAAAAAGTGTTCAGTAAAGAAACAAACAAAGAAAGGCTGGTTGGCACAATCTATACAAATTGTAGTTGGCCACCATTTGCCAATGAAAGTAAACATGGAAAGTGAGAGTAAACATTTAGGAACTTTCATAGCAGTTTAAGCCTCACATCATGCAAGCCCATGACTTTGTATTTTACAAAAGTATTGGGCCACAACAGATGAGAAATTTTAAAAACTGTGCACTACTGACTAAGAAGTGCTGGGTTAGATAAAAGAACCAAGAGACCCACTTCTAGGTATATACCCAAGAGAACTCAAGACACATGTTCATACAAAAACTTGTACACAAATGTTAATAGCAGCCTTATTCATAATACCCAAAAAGTAGAAACAACCCAAATGTCCATCAACTGATGAGTGGATAAACAAAATGTGGTATGTCCATTTTGGAATATTATTAGCCGTAAAAAAAGAATAAAGTAGTGATATATGCTATAACATAAATGAACCTTGAAATCATTATGCTAAGTGAAACACCCAAATACAAAAGGCCCACATATTGTATAACACCATATATATGAAATACCCAGAATGGGCAAATCCATAGAGACAGAAAGTAGATTAATGGTTGCCAGGGTCTAGGCGAGAAGAAGAGTGATAACAGCAATGGAGCTGCTTTTGGGGAGATGAAAACATTCTGGAATTAGATAATGGGGATGGTTGCACAACCTGTGAATATATGAAAAACCAGTGAATTCTATACTTTGAAATGGTGGATTTTATGGCATGTGAATTATATCTCAATAGAAAAAGCAAAAGAACAGGGAGACTGTGTGTCTCAAAACCAATGAAAGAAAAGCTTTCAAAAAAATGAAAACACAGCATGGCAGTTGAAGAAACTAAGGCAGAAGAAAAGACTTGTCACTATGATATGCTATGGATGTTATTTCAACTCTTTGTATGGTGTTTGGGTTGGTTTTCTTTACTGTAAAACTGGCTAAGCCAGCATATGAGTATAGCAGCTCTAATTCCATCATCTCCCTCACACTTGCCAAAACATGCTCTATTTTCTTCTTACCAGAGTCTTGTGAACCACTGACTTATCAGATGGGTCATATCTATTCCTACAGAGCCCAGAAATTGCTATACAGGATGAAAGGCAGAGAAATTTACCGAACTTTAATGAAAACAGCCCATTTCTATTTCTTCAAATGAAACCTCAGAACCTCTAGGGTTAGTAAGTAATTTCACAACTATTGTACAGAAAATAAGGAGTTCTAGCAACTAGATTGTGGTAGATCCGAGTCCCTGACTTCAACAGCACTCGGACCTGAGTAGACACCCAGTGACTGACTAGCTAACACAGCTGGATACACTTGATGACCTGAGCCCCCGAAGAGGACCAGATTCTGTGTATCCCAGCAATCTGCTTTAAGATCACAGCATTTTGAACGCCCTACATGTTTGGAATGCTCCCATTCTAATGGAAGATCTTTGGGTTTAGAGAGCAGGTTAGGTTCTCATCCTTCATCTGCTAAGAAGTTTCTGAAGGCCCTCCTTTAAACAAACAAAAAGAAGAAACAATTACAGTACTGCCAAACAAGTTCTTAAAAACCACCAGGACAGGCTTATAAAATAAACCTTTGCCTGTTTGGTGCCATTAAAGGAAAGACAGCAATTTTCAGTCATCAAGCTCAGAATTTTATTCTCAGGACCTAGTAAGTACTGCTGCCTTGCACTAGGATTTTAGTAAGGCAGTGCTGCTTAACCCTGGCTGTACATCAGATCACTCAGACCTGCTGAATCAGACTCAGACAGGTGGGGAGAATGGTCAGGAGGTGCTTTCATTGTTTTTTTTAAAGATTCTTCCGGTGACTGTAGCCACTATTTCAAGCATTGGCTCCCACACGCACACACAAAAAAACATTAAGACTCAGAAACAGCTTATAGGACAACCCCTCCCAAAAAACAGCACGTCCCTGAAGGGGGTGACTGGGCAGCCAGGCTCCAAAGCCTTGCTGAGCTGAGCAGCAGCCAAGAACAAGGTTTGGTGTTTACACTCAAAATCAGCTCTGGGTTGTCACAGCAACTCACCCCAGCACCGTTCCTTCTTCCCCTTTGCGGCTTCAACCCAGGCCTTGCTGTTCTCTGTTACGATCTTAATGTTCCTGGTAACCGGAATGGCCTGCTGCATTCCTTCTATTTGGCTGCCAACTGCTCCATCTTCTTACCATGTGTTTACTAGTGTGCAGTAATACTTCACCTGCCTGTGTGGAACTCAACAACCTCCACTCCCCCAAATATACTTGTAAACAGGAAATAGCACAAAGGGCCCTGAGTGGCCAGAACAGATGTTACCAGGCTACGCACCGTCTATCAGGAAAGCACCGAAGACCCTTGCTCTTGTCTTAAATTTGGGGGGTTTTTTTATGCCTTTAAAACAAAGTTATGGTTTCTAAGGGAAAATAACTATTCTTGGCAGGCACATTGAAAGCTCAAGAAGTGATTACTGACCCCTGCATAGGAAGGAAAGGGGCAAAAAGCCCTAAGAAATGGATACAGGCATTCAGAATGCAGAATAGTGTAGGCCCTACTAGAGTCAGGGCAAATGGTTTTACACACCTCAAAAGGTCATAAAGCCATCATGACTTTACTCTAGAATAATTATGACCCGGATCACCAAGGAAGTGTTAAATTATATTCAGTTTAAGGAGGCAGAATAAAGTGTGTTGTGTTTTTTAATTTCAGGCATTCCAAATGGTTCAGGGTTTTGGTGGTTCCAGTTGGTTAAGGGGCAAAGTGCTTAAGGAGGGGAACTCTTAGCTATCCAGAACTTATTTATGGGTGCTCTAGATAATTAAGCTCTACCCTACATTATGTTTCTATTCATTTATACCCCTATTCCTAAAACACTAAAAATAAAAAAGCAAAAGATTTAAGGCAGTCAGATTTTACTCTATATACTTTCTAGTACCTGGCTCTGGTTCTTAGCAATACTTGCTGATAACCTGGTGTTCTGTCCCTGCCAAATTTGATATGTGATATGTATGAGACTTGATCCTATTTCTTTGTTTATTCATCTGACTGTGAAAGAGTCACAGGTGTCTCCCTCTCCCTTGAGCTAGTAATCCTATATCACTTCATCTCTGCTAGCTAGAAAATAAACCATTACCCATAATAAAAATCAAAATTTTTAATTTAATTAATAAATAAACTATTACATGCCACCCCTGTCCCTCCTTATATAAACAATACCTGGCATATAGTAGGCATTTAATAAACATTTGTTGGAGCCGGCCGAGTGGCTCAGTTGGTTAAGAGTTGGCTTAAGAGCGTGAGCTCTGGGCCGGCCGAGTGGCGCGATGGTTAAGAACTGGCTTAAGACGCCAGAGGGCCCCGGTTTGGATCCCACATATGAGGGCCAGTGATACTGCCCTCCACAGCTAAGATGCTGAACAACAGCTCAGCCGTGAGTCGCCGGTGATGGCGTAGGCTGCAGCCCCTGTGGCAGTGGGTTGCCATGGGCTACCATATGTAGTCAGCAGCCAGCGTGAGTGGCCATCCAGAAGCCGACGACTGATCCGCCTCGCCCGGGAAGAGCGCAATGATGGTGCCAACTTGGGCCAGTGAAGCAACGTCCTCCACAACTAGACAGAAGAACAAAAGGACAGCAACGTGTCTGTTCCCCTTACCCCAATTCCCCAATAAAAATCTTTAAAAAAAAAAAAAGAGCGTGAGCTCTGAGCAACAGGGCCTCTGGTTCGATTCCCAAATGGGCCAGTGATGCTGCGCCTGAGCTGAGCTGTCAACAGGTGGCAGGATGGCTCAGATGGTGTAACAAGAAGGTTGCCTGTTCATTGGTGGGCTACGCCCACCTGCAACTAAGACTGAACTTGGCACCTTGAGCTAAGCTGCCGGCCAGATGGATCAGTGGATAGAGTGTGCGCTCTTAACAACAAGGCTGCTGGTTCAGCTCCCGCATGGGATGGTGGCTACGCCCACCTGCAACTAAGATTGAACACAGCACCTTGAGCTTAGAGGCCACGAGCTGCCAACGGGAAGCCAGATGGTGACTGGCACCCTCTACAACAAAGATTGAAGAACAACAACTTGGCTGGTCCCCTTCTCCAATTCCCCAACACTGTTCCCCTCCCCCAATTCCCCAATTAAAAAAATCCAAATAAATAAATAAACAAACAAACATTTGTTGGATAAATGGATGAGCCAGTAATCCATAGGATATCTGTAAAATTAACTACTTGCATGAAGCTATAAATTTGATAAAGAGCCTAGTCCATTGTAAGAACAGCAATCAAATAACACCAACAAATTCTGGCACCAAGAAAATCAAATGGTATATACACTGTTATGTGAAAAACTAAGTTACGTAAGTACATAAGCTGTGATCATAAGTTTAAAAAAGTATGGATAGGGCCGGCTGAGTGGCGCATTGGTTAAGAGCTGGCTCGGGATTCCCAGAGGGCCCCGGTTCGGATCCCACATATGAGGGCCAGTGACACTGCCCTCCACAGCTAAGATGCTGAACAACAGCTAAACCTGGAGCTGGGCTGCCGTGAGTTACCAGTGATGGCATAGGCTGCAGCCCCTGCTGCAGTGGGTTGCCATGGGCTACTGTGTGTAGCCAGCAGCCAGCATGAGCGGCCCTCAAGTCGCCATGAGCGGCCGTGCAGAAGCCGGCGACTGATCTGCCTCACCCGGGAAGAGTGCAGTGATGGTGCCAACTTGGGCCAGTGAAGCAACATCCTCCACAACTAGACTGAAGAACAAAAAGGACAGCAACTTGTCTGTTCCCCTTCTCCCAATTCCCCAATAAAAAAATCTTTTTTTTTTTTTAAAGATTTTTATTGGGGAATTGGGGGATGGGAACAGCGCTGGGGAATTGGGGGAAGGGGAACAAACAAGTTGCTGTCCTTTTTTTCTTCAATCTAGTTGTGGAGGACGTTGCTTCACTGGCCCAAGTTGGCACCATCATTACGCTCTTCTCTGGCGAGGCAGATCAGTCACCGGCTTCTGGACGGCCGCTCACTGCGGCTGCTGGCCGCTCACGCTGGCTGCTGGCCGCTCACGCTGGTTGCTGGCCGCTCACGCTGGCTGCTGGCCACACACGGTAGCCCATGGCAATCCACTGCCACAGGGACTGCAGCCCACGCCGTCGCCGGCGACTCATAGGCAGCCCAGCTCCAGGTTGAGCTGTTGTTCAGCATCTTAGCTGTGGAGGGCAGTGTTACTGGCCCTCATATGTGGGATCCGAACTGGGGCCCTCTGGTGTCCCAAGCCAGCTCTTAACCAATGCACCACTCAGCCGGCCCCAAAAAAATCTTTTTTTTTTTTTTTTAAGATTTTTATTGGGGAATTGGGGGGATGGGAACAGTGCTGGGGAATTGGGGGAAGGGGAACAGACAAGTTGCTGTCGTTTTGTTCTTCAATCTAGTTGTAGAGGACGTTGCTTCACTGGCCCAAGTTGGCACCATCATTACGCTCTTCCCTGGTGAGGCAGATCAGTCACTGGCTTCTGGACAGCCGCTCACGGCAGCTGCTGGCTGCTCACGCTGGCTGCTGGCTACACACGGTAGCCCATGGCAACCCACTGCAGCAGGGGCTGCAGCCTACGCTGTCACAGGCGACTCACTGCAGCCCAGCTCCAGGTTGAGCTGTTGTTCAGCATCTTAGCTGTAGAGGGCAGTGTTACTGGCCCTCATATGTGGGATCCGAACCGGGGCCCTCTGGCGTCCCAAGCCAGTTCTTAACCATCGCGCCACTCGGCCGGCCCAAAAAAAATCTTTTAAAAAAAAAAAAAAGTATGGGTAAAAAGACTAGGACATAAGCCAATTATACAACATCATTATGCATTTACTTAATAAATAATTGAGCATTTTCTTTGTTTATGGTTCTCAAATTCACAACTATATTGCCAATGATAAACTAACTGCAATTTATAATTTAAAAGCAAGAATTGCAGCAACTGTAAACCATGACCAACTCAAGAACACTGTACAATAGTAGGATAGATAAGTGTCCTTCTAAAATGCAGTAGGGATTCCAGTTCTTCGCACATGCACTACTGCAGTGGGAACATTGTCAAGCACATCAGCCAGACTTCCTGAAAGAACACTGAATGCAAGTGTGTAGTAACACCATGGAACACACTAATTTTAGTTTAGGAATACCAGATGTTATTGACCCTCTTTAATTCACAGGCTGTGCATAATCAGTTCATGCCCATCAGGAGACCCGCTGTAGTTCAGTCATGGCCCTGGGACCATACTCTGAATCACAGATATCGAAGACATTTTTCTAGTATACCTAATGGACTTATTACTTGATGGATGCCCGGACCTCAGTATGTGAGGAGTATCCACACGCATCCTATAACTACTAAGTGACTGTATATGCAGTCAGCAATCCTACTTTGTAGCCTGGTGTTTACTCATATTTATGCTGTTAATAGTCTTAATAATTTGATCATACTCTGCTAGCAGGAGTATGTGGTGTATAAAGTGTAAAATAGTGTTTCTGGGCATAGTTAGGTACCCTCAATTCCTCATATCGTTTAAGGAAAACACATGAGGGGCTGGCCGAGTGGCACATTGGTTAAGAGTTGGTGTGGGTCGCCAGCTCTGAGCAGCAGGACCCCGGTTTGGATCCTACATGGGCCAGTGACACTGTGCCCTCTACAGGTAAGATGATGAACAACAGCTCGACCTGGAGCTGGGCTGCCGTGAGTCACCGGCGATGGCATAGGCTGCAGTGGGGCTACAATGGGCTGCCATAAGCTACCGTGAGTGGCTGGCAGCCAGCGTGAGCTGCCGTGAGCAGCCGTCCAATGGCCGGCGACCAATCTGCCTCACCCGGGAAGAGCGCAATGATCACAATACCAACTTGGGCCAGTAAGGCGACGTCCTCCACAACTAGACTAAAGAACAAAAGGACAGCAACTTGTCTGTTCCCCTTCCCCAATTCCCCAACGCTGTTCCCCTCTCCCAACTCCCCAATAAAATCTTTAAAAAAAAGGAAAAAGAAATAAACAAACACAAGAGAAAATTCCTAGCAATATTTAATAGGCTATAAATGAAACCTAGCCTTAGGACCCAGTCTTGTATTGCCTCGATATAAAATTACTACAATATCTTCCATTTTAAACGTGTATTTACAAAGAGACTTGATTCTTGGGGATACTGTTAATCATCTTTTCTATTGACAGCCACATAATGTATGTTTTCTCCTCTCTGGGAGAAGTTTCATGCCAGATAAATTTCCAAAACAAAACTGGGAGAGCACCAGGCACGAGTAACCCTCTTCTGATTTCCCCTCAGGTTACCCCTTGGCTTTGTTCTACCGGCATTACCTTTTCTACAAGGACAGCTACCTCATCCATCTCTTCCACACCTTTACAGGCCTCTCAATTGCTTATTTTAACTTTGGTGAGTAAACTGAGTTAGCATTGGCACCGCAGTTTGAGGGAACCTGGGAAGGAACAGACTTGAGCAAAATTTCCTGAAGAGAATTTAGTGGATAGGAAAGTTATAATGCTCTGCTTGCAAAGAAAGGGTTTATATGGACAGGAATAGAGTTTAAATTCTCCTTTTATGTACAATCCCGTCCCAGATAAAACATTTTGAGAGTGGTTACCCTTGCCGGACCCCATCAACAGGGAAGCATCAGCTTCTGTCTGCTGTGGCTGTAACTGGATGACAGATCCAAACAATCCCCTCAGGAGCAACCCTGAGCTCAAACATTCAGAAATACAGTAACTGCCTCACAATCCCTTCTATTTATATGATTAATTTCCTTCCCTTCCTCCAAAACATGAGGCTATTTTGGAAAAAAATCCTAATGCCAAAGTTTTTTCTTTATATGTTCTCTTTGCATTTAGAAGTCTCAGGAAGGGTGGTAATGCCCCTCCCAAAAAAAAGCTAAAATTTGCTCTGTTCTGCACCCAGGAAACCAGCTCTACCACTCCCTGCTATGTACTGTCCTTCAGTTCCTCATCCTGCGACTAATGGGCCGCACAGTCACTGCCGTCATCACTACCTTTATCTTCCAGATGGTAAATGTCTTTCCTGTGACAACTCAGGTCACAGCTAGCTGACAGCAGTCTGGGGATGGGTGGAGGTTGGGGGCTGTGGGATAGAAAAAGCAGTGAACTAGGAGATCTAATTTCTAACCGTTTCTCCCAAGAACACTTGGCAGTATGACTGAGTAGGTCACTTTACATGGGCCCCAGGTGTTTCATCTGCCTCAAGGAAGGGGTGCCAGCTAATCCTTTGCATAGGACTGTACATTAAGGTTCTCTGATTCTGACCAGGATTAGCCCAGCTGTCCATGAGGGGAGTCACTTAAAGGCAAGGCAGAAAATCAACTTACAGGGAGCTACAGAATCTAAGCATCTAAATTCTCAGTTTAGCGCACATTTTCCTGAGAAACCTTGAGCAATTCTCTTCCCCTTTACAGGTTCAGTTTCTCCATTTATAGGAACTTCTTAAAGCCTCTAATGAGACCAGGAGAAAGGAAAAATGAAAGACTATATGGGATTTCAGAGCAGGAAGAAAATAAATCATAGCGGTAATAGAATAAATACTTCCCCTTCTCCTAGGCTTACCTTCTTGCCGGATATTATTACACAGCCACTGGCAACTACGATATCAAATGGACAATGCCACACTGTGTTCTGACCTTGAAGTTGATTGGTGAGTGATGGGTCACTATGTTCCCCTTTTACACCAAGGCTCCTCCCCCATCTGACCATAAACTTACTGTTCTCTTCCCCGACACTTTTGGCTACCCCCATCATCCTCAGTGTCCTCTCCCTCTATTCTACCCACACCTTCTCTCTCTGCTCAGGTTTGGCTGTTGACTACTTTGACGGAGGGCAAGATCAGGTAAGTAAGATTCCTCCACAGAGGTTAAGGAAGGAGAAAGAATGTTGTTACCAAAAGACTGGACCCAAATGCCAGGGGCAGAGCCTCTCCCTCGTCCCCAGCCTGTGTGATCTCCGTATCAGATAGCACTGAGCAAGGATCAACAAACCTAATTTGCCTGGATCCAGCTCTTGCACAAAGTCCAGAGTTCAGTGCCAGCAAGGCATTTGGAAAGGCAGCAGCAGCCAACTGTTGCTCAGCTTACCCCTACACACACTCGTTTCCACATGAAGCAACTACTTTTCTCCATATCATCCCCTCAGATGGCTATTTGAAGAACCAGTTCAGTGGGCCACAGGGTGGGGAACACGCAAACTGGCTCTTGCGGGGAGATTCAAGGCTATCCTGAACCATTCATTCTCTTCTCGGCATAGAATTCCTTGTCCTCTGAGCAACAGAAATATGCCATACGGGGTGTCCCTTCCCTGCTGGAAGTTGCTGGTTTCTCCTACTTCTATGGGGCCTTCTTGGTAGGGCCCCAGTTCTCAATGAACCACTACATGAAGCTGGTGCAGGGACAGCTGACTGACATACCAGGGAAGATACCAAACAGGTAATTGCCCCTCCTGGTCAAGACCTCTGTGTAGGTGTCTAACCCACTATAAAGCCACTTCTGAAGTGACTCTGGAAGGCCAGCCCCAGCTGCGTACTCCAGCTTGGCCCTGGCTCCCGGCCCCTGCCACACAGGCCCGGGACTGTCTTAACTGGCACTCCCTGCTCACTGAGGGCAGTGGCGCTTTTCATCTTAGGTCGCTTCCAGCCATCCATTCTGACCCAGTAATACAAACATAAAAATTCACTTCTCTGCAACAGGATTCTGCTTGAACCAGTCGTGTCCCTGCCTTTAAAATCCATTTTCTCAGATAAAAAAATAGATTGTTAAATATATAAAAGTTTATATAAATACATATCACAGTAGAAAATTTAAAAGTTACCATAAAAATCCCTTCACTGAACGTGTCCAGCCTGTGTTTGAGCATCGACTCAAACAAGACAGGAAGGAGTGGATTCAAAATTGGTTGTTATTATTATCATCTGTTTTCAGTCCCAGTGTAGACTGAGAACACTGGTGAGACCTTGGGATCACTAGTATTCTTGAGGGGAAGCACCACAGACTCAGACACACTGCTCCCCGCTGCTGCCCTTCATTCCCTGTAACTCACAGTGGTTTGCATTCATCATTCCTCATATCCAACCACATAGAGGTCTTTCCCTGACACTGAGTATAGACTTCGGGCAGCAGAACTACTCGTCCCATCCCAAGGCGATAGCCACACTCCGAAACACTCCCCTCCATGACTTAAGGTCAGAGGGCGAAGGGAGTGGCCTCTGCATGTTGTGACACCCCTTGTTCCTTTACAGCACTGTACCTGCTCTCAAGCGCCTGAGTCTGGGCCTTGTCTACCTGGTGGGCTACGTTCTGCTCAGCCCCCACATCACAGATGACTATCTCCTCTCTGAAGACTATGAAGTGAGTGGCTACTAAAGCAGCAGCAGTGTGACTGCATCCGAGATAGAAAATGGACAGGCAAGGATCCCTGTAGATAGCCAGGAAGTGGGTAATGCCATCTACAAATGCATGTTGGTTTTGCTCTAGATCTGTGAGAGTTGGTGTCAATGCCAGCCGGGCCGGGACATGTTCATCAGCCAGCACTGAACAACCTTCGCGGGCACAGGGCTGTGCCAGGTGCACTTTCAGCACCCCTTACCTTCCCCAGGAGCAGCCCTTAGCTTGCTGTGTTACAGCCCAGTAACTCCTTGGAGTATAGCAGCTTCTGGTCCTCTCCAGCCTGGTTCTTCTCTTGATACATTGGGGGCGCCTAGGGAATTCCAAATCTAAGGGAGGGGGAAGTGCTGGCTTTTGCTCTTGCCCAACTAAAAGGCTTCCAGCAGTTCCAGACCCACTCTGGGTAGGTTATCTCCTTAAATTAATATTGATCATGGATACATCAGAGTCCCTCAGTACTTCAGTGTCTCAGATGCTCAGTACTTTAGAAGAGTTACGGACAATGCTGTTTCTGGGACTCTCCAAGGCAAAGGAGGCGAATGGGTATTCACTGGACTCTGCTTATTCCTCTAAGCCTGTTATAGAGGCAGTTAAGCAGACTGTCAGGCAACCATGAAGTAGTCAGCCACAAGTGTGGAAAGGCAGAGCATTAGGGAAACTGGCCTGGCCTAGGTGGTTTCCTAATACACGTGTTCTTTCTGTTCTCAAGAACCGCCTTTTCTGGTTCCGCTGCATGTACATGCTGGTCTGGGGCAAGTTTGTACTGTACAAATACGTCACCTGTTGGCTGGTCACAGTAAGTAGAAAAGATGAAACGGGATCATATTTAAACAAGCTGTGGGGTACATGGGGAGGAGAATGGCAAGAACCCTAACTGAGTCAGTCCTTCCCTCAGGAAGGAGTATGCATTTTGACAGGGCTGGGCTTCAATGACTTTGATGAAAATGGAAACGCAAAGTGGGATGCCTGCGCTAACATGAAGGTGTGGCTCTTCGAAACCACTCCCCGCTTCACTGGCACCATCGCCTCTTTCAACATCAACACCAATGCCTGGGTGGCCCGGTAAGCAGCAGGAGGGGGTCTGGACCCTACTAGCTCCTGCCTTCCACTTCTTTCCCAAATTTGAGGGCAGGAAAGTATTACGGCACTTCTATCCATCCATCTTTTCCCACTTTGGGTAGACTCTCCAGTCATTCTCACACACTTGTGTCCCCACTCCTCCAACCCCTAAAAAAACCATTCCCAAAAGCAAGATATATATAAGCGCCTTGAGTCCTGGGTTTTAATCCCAGTTCTGCCACTGGTTTATGTTCTCCATTGCTCTATTTATAAATACCTTATTTGTCCTACCATTAGAGTGTAAGCAGCACAAGTAGAAAACTGGTCTGTCCTTTTCATTGCAACTTCGTCAGGTACTTAGTGGGCACTAGTCATTATCTGTTGTATTAAGTGGCTTGCCCAAGTTCACCCAGCTAAACCTTAGGTCTATTTTGTCTCTAAACTGAGACATCAATATCACTGCCTTTCAGACTGCACTGTCTCACTTACCCCAGGTGGCCCCAAGTGGAAACCAGCCACCACCACGCACTACTCTGGGCACTGAGAACCCAGAGGCAGAATGGTGGGAGTATAAGAACTGGTCTGAGGCTCATCCTTACCCACCCTTTTCTCTAGTTACTTCTTCAAACGACTCAAGTTCCTTGGAAATAAAGAACTATCCCAGGGTCTCGCGTTGCTATTCTTGGCCCTCTGGCACGGCCTACACTCAGGATACCTGGTCTGCTTCCAGATGGAATTCCTCATTGTTGTCGTGGAAAGAAAGGTAGGCCTTAAGGGTGGTGAGGAAAAGGGGAATATGAGAAGGGACAAGACACTGACTACCTCCCCGCTTCCTCCCCAGGCTGCCAGCCTAATTCGAGACAGCCCAACCCTGAGCAACGTGGCTTCCATTACGATCCTACAACCCTTCTACTATTTGGTGCAGCAGACCATCCACTGGCTCTTCATGGGTTACTCAATGACTGCTTTCTGCCTCTTCACATGGGACAAATGGCTTAAGGTAAGTGAAGGCCTGCTTGCAAGGATAGGAGGGAATCACTGATACCTCAGGCAGTCAGGGATATTATATTCCATGCCCTCTGTCTACCTTGGTGTCCTCTCTCCACAGGTGTATAAATCCATCTATTTTCTTGGCCACGTCTTCTTCTTGAGCCTACTATTCATACTGCCTTATCTTCACAAAGCAATGGTGCCAAGGAAAGAGAAGTTAAAGAAAATGGAATAATCTATTTCCTGGGTAAGTAAACATCCCTAAAGCTAACCTGAAACGTCCAGGTCACAGAATAGAGCAATAGATTGTGGGGAGGGAAAGATGGTCTTGGAAATGTGGGGTAAATCTCAAGGTAGCCTGGCTTATAGGAAACAGTATGGGGCACTGACTACTCTAACTTAACATGCCAGGAAGAACCTTAAAAGGGCTAAGACCAGGGACTAGGGAGTAACTCTAACCGGCCTGCCAATCATATTTCTTCTCTTGCAGGTGGCCTAGAGCAAGACTGGTGCAGAAACGACGTGTCTCCCTTTCTGCAGCACTCCTTTGCCCCAGAGCACAGAGAACATAGAAGCTAGGGGGTGGAAGACATGGCACTGCCAGCTGTGCCTCTGCCGCCAGCCAAGTCTTCATTTGGGCCAAAGGGGAAACTCTTGTGGGAGGAGTAGAGGGGTCCATGTCTCCCCTCTGGGCTCCCCCATGCACGTTGCCTTATCTCTCCCCCTATAACCAGGAATCTGTTGTTTTTCTTCTGCCAATTTACTATGATTGTATATGTGCCGCTACCACCCCCACTCCCCATGGTGGGGAGCGGAGAGGTACAAGGCCCCACCTGCTCCACTTTTTCTACCTTGGAACTGTACCAGATAAAATCACTCTGTTTGTTCGGTTTTTCACTGCTAGCATTCCTGGCCACTTTCTTTCACACACAGTTCTCCATGCTTGCCATGGCTCCAATAATCACGGCTGTCTCCTTTATAGAGCACAGTAACTGCAGAAGTTTGGAGCTAAAGCCCAGAACCAAACTGCAAATACCTGTTCTTGAAGTCTGAGGAAAACAAATGGTATAAACCATTAAATACTAAGTTTAGAAATCCCCAAAGAACAACCAGGTTTACAAAACACTATTTATAGGATAAACAAATAGCAAATATACAGCCTCGGCTTCCTCAAACCCCACAGTCTTGGTGCAAGAAGGTCATCTTCCAACAGTGAGTTGAAAACAAGGTCAAGGGATACAATGTCAACAGTCTCTGTGTTTCAGAGCAAGGTCCGACTGTCAAATGACCCTCCACACTTCTTCAAAGGCTGTCGTAAGTTTTGCGCAGGTGAGGGCAGCGGAAAGGGGATAGTTACTGATAGACACCATCTTCTCTGTATACTCCACACTGACCTAAAGAGAGAACAGTTCTGTCAGCTGACTCCATCACTCTGTAACGGGCTCAGTCCCTTCTTTAGGACAGGGAAATTGGGCTGAGCTAATATTTCACAGTGCTGTTTAATATCAAATTTGTACAGAGGATGAAGAAGGTCCTAGTTTTGATTATTACGCCAGCAGCAATCCCCATCAAAAATCCCAATGGCATTTTTTTAAAGAAATAGAACAAAAAAAAATCATCAGATTTGTATGGAACCACAAAACATCCCGAATAAAGCAATCCTAAGAAAAATAATGCCGGAGGTATCACACTCCAACTTCAGCTTGCGCTACAGAGCAACAGTAATCAAAACAGCACAGTACTGACAAATATGCCAGCAGTCCTTAAAGGATGTGCCCTAAGACAGCTTAGGGAACCCCCATTTGTCTTCCAGCTGTGTTCTTATTCTCTATTTTCCAACTTACAAGGACAAAGATCAAAATGCTAACTGCTCTCGGAATTTAAAAGCCCAGACCTTACCTTGCCATGGGCAAAGGCCCCCACCACGAAAACAATAGGGTCATTGCAGGGCACCAACTCTCGTACATCACTGACGGCTGAGATGGAAAAAGAAGTGCCAATTTTCATACACCCAACTGGGAAGTGATCTGACACCGGATTCTTAATTACCTAAAGAAAAAGAAAAATAAGCCCCAGAAACATTCTCAGAACTCTACCTCCAACCAGTAGGTAGTACTACCTCACCTTCAAGAGCTTCTGGGGGCCATCAGCTGCTCGAACACTGAGTTTGTGTAAAAGCTGAACTAGGGCGGAAAACAAAGAGGTCAGAGCTAGATGGAGACCCCACTTCTGCCCAGAATCTAACCAGAAAAACCCATAGGTAAGGTGAGCTCCATGTGTCCTTTTACATCCACCGTACTCCTCAAATGTTATGACCAAGCAGCTGTCAAGCATATAACTAGCTGTATACTGATGAGTTCACTCTCATTCAGCCAGGAACCCATGTAGGCTTTACCCCTGCACAGGGAAAGTAATGAAGAGTCCTTGTTCTGGGATCAATCACATTCCCTCTTCCTCCTTTCTTCACTCCTGCCAAGTTCATTCTGAACTTTTAAATCCTAAAGATCTCACCCATGAGGCCACAAAAGCGGTCAAAGGTTCTGGGAATTCGAGTCTGGGGGTTCACTTCAATCAGCACATTCTTTTGTGTGTGGATATAAACCTGCAGCAAGCCAGCTCGGTTCAGGGGACTGTCCATTAGCATCAGCAAACTCTAAGGGAAGCAAACACCAAGGTATAGTTCAGAGAAGTAGCACGCAGCTGCTTTACATTCCATATAACGGCTCAAAGAGTTGTGAGCTCTGTCCCTGGAGTTACCTGGTGAGCTATGTCTGGTCTCACTTCCCCAGGGTCCCGTCCATTCTTCAACAGCATAGACTTGTGCTTGTCACAGTTTAGTAGCTCATATGTCTTCCCTACCTAAAGAAGAGGGAACATGACAGCAACATAAGTTGCTTTTACCTAGGCCAGTGATTCTCAAAGTGTGGTCCCCAAACCACCAGCAGCAGCAACATCTGAAAACATTTTAGTCAAATTCTCAGGCTCACTCTAGATCTACTGAATCAGAAGCTACGGGGGTGGTTCCCAGTAAACCCTTCAGGGGATCATTATGTTTACCCTCCCTCCCAACTCCCACACCTCCTACACCATAACTGATCTTAAAGGAAAAAGGCACAACCTGTGATTTCACATGATTTAAACTGGACTTAATTTTAAATCCTGTGGCTATTAGGCAAAGCTGGTGAGGGATTCTGGAACCCAGTAGGACTAAGGTTAATAAGCAAGGCTGAATGTTTTTTTAACACAGGAACACTGTGTATACACTGGACAAAATATACATGGTGACTACCCTCAGTTTGCTTTTAACAGTGAAAAGCTGCAAATCTGAACAGGGAAAAATGTGAAAATTCTAACGATTGCAAGAGGTAGTTTCATCAAGAAATATGTCTCTCAGGAGTAAAGCTGAGTTTTCAGAAGTGTGAGCAAACGTACAGATGGAATAAATAAAAGGCAGAAATGTGAAGAAAATGATGCTGAAAAAGTGGGAACTGAGACATTGACAGGCAGTGATTATACTGGGGGTGCCTAAAAAAATGTATACATATGACTTGCATTAATCTTTTGTTACCAGTATACATTGAGTATTACAATTTTAATAGTTTTTTCATTTCTTAAAATGTGTACACACTTTTTTGGCACCCTCTGTATATGAAACTGCTTTGTAAACTGTAGAATCCTGAAGTATCCAGCACAAAGCTAAAATAATTCTGGAATAACGGGGGCATGAGAATGACTGAGGAATCTTATCCTGGCAACTCTGCATACTGGAAAATATACCTGGTTAAAGCTTGACACTAAAAATCTGGCTGGATCCATCTGCAGCAGCCAGAAGAAATTGTAAATTGCAATCTGGAGTCCTAAGGAGCATTAAGATGGTCAGTAAAATTCTAAAAACATATTAAGTACAAACACAGGTTTTGAAAGCCTAAGTTTTTATGTATCAATAGAACATTTCTATGTCTGACAACATTTTAGGGTATATGACTCCAAAAGGTTTGGGAGAAGAGGCATATAGACTTTGAAATTAATTGGAAAACTGAAATAATAAGGTCACAAACAGTAAGCACAGAAAAAGAACAAAGGACGAAGAACTAAGTCTATCTTAGTTATAGGAGAAAAAGAACCCCTTGAATAAAAGAATCCGGTTTCAACCTATTAGTAATTTATAACCAGAGTTTTTGATAAAATAGAATAGAAAACATCTGAGTACTTCACAGGTAGTAATGGAAAGTGATGGTTTATAAAACTTTTGGTTTCATACAGGTGTTGTGTGTACTGGCTCACAATGTAATTTTTAATTGTGGGTTGTAGTTACTAAGCTTGGAAGTCTCTACTTGGAATAATCAAAATGAATACCATGTGTATTCATTTTCTATAATAGGTATTGGAGATATAAGGAGAATTTTTAAAACCTTACTCTCTGCCCTCATAGAGCCTTCTAGTGGAAGGGACAAACTTCTAGTGAAAACAACCGCATGAATACTTAACTCAAATTAAACATTATGTAGGAAAAGTAAATGGTTCATTAGAGGATTATAACAGGAGGACCTGAATTATACCAGGAAAGGCGTCATTTCTATGAGGAAGTAACATTTAACCTATTAACTGAAGAATGAGCACTATAATAGACTCAATAATGGTTAAATAAATTGTTAAATGGACGTGACGGCTGCTATGGGATTCAAGAAGTGCAAAAGAAAACGCGTACTGCCAACCCAGGACGTTAAACCAAGAAACAGTCAACTAGGCCACTGTTCCTCCAAAAGCATGCATGTTACACTTCTGTTTTCTCCATCCACTCTGAGGCCCTCACCCTCACTCATTCCACGGGGTCCCATCCTATCAATATCCACACTCGCCACTTTCTTGTCCCACATTACCTTGACTGTCTCCAGACTGGCCCCTTCCAGCACCACAATGAGCCTACGGCCTCCCATCTTGCTTCCCGCCCCAAGTCGGGGCCGCTTGGGCACCACAGCATCCCAGTCCTGTTCCCGGTCCTCACCGCGACGCTCACGAGGTTGGAACCCACCACTGGGCGCAGCCATCTTGCAACCAAACCGGAAATTGTACTAATATCCTTAATTTAAAACCTCGCGCTCGCCCAAATCGCAAACTTCCTTCCGGTTACCATTTTGAAAATGGGCGCTTGGAAATGGCGATAGCTTCCTGTCTGGCACTACCGAAGCTTCTCTGGGAGGGCAGGGTTTCAGAAAGGAGCGGGACTTCCGAATGCGTAATTCCTGTGCGCGAAGTTCGGGTCCGCCGTGGGCCGGGGGAGGGTTTAGGAGGGAGCGCACTTCCGGTGCCCTTTCTCCTGCGAGCACCTGAGCCTCGGACCCTCGTGAGAAGGTTGCGATTTCTAAACTGGAGTGGGGTGGAGGCGGGCTGGCACCCCCTCCTGACCTTTGGTGCCGCCGGCCTCAGGATCAGACATGGCCCAGAACTTGAAGGATTTAGCTGGACGGCTGCCCTCCGGGCCCCGAGGCATGGGCACGGCGCTGAAGCTGTTGCTGGGGGCCGGCGCCGTGGCCTATGGGGTCCGCGAGTCCGTGTTCACCGGTGAGCAACCTCCGTCCGCACTCTGGACTCCTCTAGCCCCTCCCCAGACCCCCTACCTTGGCCCGCCGGGGCCCCGCGCTAAGGGATTAGCCCCCTCGCCCCGCCCCACCAGGGGCTAGCACGTACTCTGAGTAGTCTCACCTGGTCTGATTACCACCCCTATCCCTACAGTGGAAGGCGGACAGAGAGCCATCTTCTTTAATCGGATCGGTGGCGTGCAGCAGGACACCATTCTCGCCGAGGGCCTTCACTTCAGGTAATGGCGGGCAAAGCGGACTGACCCTGACCCTTCACCCTTGAACGCCAACCCTCCTGTAGTGGGACTTTCAACAGGATTCTGCTATTTCCCTTCCTCGCCCCATCTCCCAGGACAGTAGGTGCTGCCCATAACTCCAGCAACACATAAACTGTTGCTCTCTAAAAGAAGAGTAGAATTTCTCCCTGTCTGTGGTCATTAAGAAAAGGGGCAGGCAAAGAATCACGTGGTGAGGGAAAACTGGGCAAAACTAGTGAAACTGCTGTCTCCTAATACCTATCCCTGTACCCTCTCCTCCAGGATCCCCTGGTTCCAGTATCCCATCATCTATGACATTCGAGCCAGACCCAGAAAAATTTCTTCCCCCACAGGCTCCAAAGGTAGGTCTGAACACTTGGAAGCTACTGGCAGATGAGCTACCCAAAGTCAACAGGGAGCCTGGCAAGAGCTAGGGGAAGATGGTCATGTCAGAGCTCTTGGGCCTTGGTTTCCACATATGCAAAAGAGGAATAAAAGTTCTGCTTCTGGAGTTAAAGTAGTACATTCTGGACACACTGTGTTTGCACATTTTTATTAACTGTTCCTCCCCCCTAATGTAAACTCACTGAGACCACTATTTGTCCTTGGTCTTCTTTACTGCCTAGATCAAAGCCTTTTTTTAACTGTTTGACTTATTAATTATATCCACCGGTACACCCTGTCCTGAGAAACTTGGCCCCACTCTTTACTGGTGCACCTGTGCCCTCCTACGCCATACCTAGAAGCTGTGCCTTCGAGAGTCCCCAGATTTGTTACGCGCACGCGCACACGCACACACACACACACACACACACACACACAGTGTACACACTGAGGCAAGCAGCTCATCTATAATATTACTTTTTTGTACTATTTTTAGTGCAGGTCACTTAATACTTCCTAAACCGTAGACCCTGGGAATAAAGGATTTGTAAAACAAATTCATGTCCTCAAGCCCTTATAGTCTAGTAAAGAAAACAGATGATTATGATGCAACCTACAGTAGAGGATGCACACAATAGTGGCAAAAAGACAGATCAGCTTTATTGGTGGAGGGGTTGTGGGCAGAGATGTCAAGTGGACAAAGATGCATTTGGCCAGTGCCAACTCACATGTTGGCCTGATTTCCCTCCTCCCACCAGGGGAGTCTCAGGCTGTACAACATTGCATGCAGGAGACAGTGCTTGGGAAAGGGTGCTTGGCTAAGAGGCCAGATGAGGCCCCCATGGCCTTGACCAGCCACTGCTGACCTCACTCTTAGACCTGCAGATGGTGAACATCTCCCTGCGAGTGCTGTCTCGACCTAATGCCTTGGAGCTTCCCAGCATGTACCAGCGCCTAGGGCTGGACTACGAGGAGCGAGTTTTGCCGTCCATTGTCAACGAGGTGCTCAAGAGTGTGGTGGCCAAGTTCAATGCCTCGCAGCTGATCACACAGCGGGCCCAGGTTGGACTCCAGCTCCCATCACCATCTGCATAGTGTCCCTCCTAGATCCAGGGCACTGAGTATTAGGAAAGGCAACTTATTAGAAAAAGGTTGTGACCCTAGTTCCATTTCTACCTAAAAGCTATACTGATGGCCACTGTGGGAGACAAGGAGAGCCAAGATTGCAACTTGATAGCAGTCAGTGTTAGAAAGCATGGGAGAAAACAATAACAAAGTTAGAAGTGCTGGATAGCGTGGAAGATTAGGAGTCAGTGTGACCTGCTGAAAAGATTGGACCTAGTACATTCCAACTCAGATGTTTTAGTGAGTAACTAAAAAGGAGTTAGTGAGGGCCGGCTGAGTGGCTCAGTTGGTTAAGAGCTCGCTCAAGAGTTTGAGCTCTGAGCAACAGCGGTTCGAGTCAGCCCGAGCTGAGCAGCCGTGAGCTGCCAACAGGTGGCGGGATGGCTCAGCTAAAAGAAAAAAAAAAAAAGGAGTTAGTGAATTTTCTGCCATTTTCAAAAGATGTAGTATTCAGATGGTCACAGCAGCACACTGTCCTTTCAGTTCTCCAGTCCCTTCAAACCACCCCTCCCTTCCCCTCCTCACCTCAACCTCCAGGTGTCCCTCTTGATCCGACGAGAGCTGACAGAGAGGGCCAAGGACTTCAGCCTCATCCTGGATGACGTAGCCATCACAGAGCTGAGCTTTAGCCGAGAATACACTGCTGCTGTAGAAGCCAAACAAGTGGGTGAGTTACCAGAGGAATAGAGCAAGGGTTTCTGAGAGTGCAGGAAGGGGGATGGGGTTCCTGACACCTCACATCTGTCACCTGGCTCCCACCACAGCCCAGCAGGAGGCCCAGCGTGCCCAGTTCTTGGTGGAAAAAGCAAAGCAAGAACAGCGACAGAAGATCGTGCAGGCCGAGGGTGAGGCCGAGGCCGCCAAGATGATATCCTTCTGCTGGAGAGAGCTCAGCCTGCCTCTGAGGCACCTTGCTTTCCCCATACTCCCTCATGGGCCGGCTGATGAGACTAAGGCGAATGCGACTCCGTGCTCTCTGATCCTTGGCTCCCCCGGGGGTAGAGGTTTCAAATGGGATCTGAAATCTTAGTGGGGTACCTGAGCTTGGCTCCTCACTGTAAGGCAGATCAATAGCACTGCTGGCCTTGCCTCCATTCCTGCTGCTGCCTTTAGTTTCTGGCAGCTGCCTGCAGGGGGGCCCACAGGTGAGGACCAACGTAAGACTAGGCACGAGCCACCTGAGCGCAACCTTGGATCTGACGGCCCAGAGGAGGCCTGAAGTGAGGGGAGTGGTAAGGGATTGAGACCTGGCCTTGTGTGAACCCTTAACCCTACCTTGTTCACCTTGGAGAAGCACTGAGCAAGAACCCAGGCTACATCAAGCTGCGCAAGATCCGGGCAGCCCAGAACATCTCCAAGACGGTGAGTGTGACAGCCCAGCATCCCTCACAGGGCTGCCTGGAGAGTTAAGAGTGTTTTTAGTTAAAGCACATTGAAGCAAGTGAAATAGAATCGTGCTCGTTCAGGCTGCTACTCAAACTGGCCTCTCTGACACGTCTCCGCCCATACAAAAACGATTCCTCTGGGTTCCCTTGGCCTTTTGTTCATGCCTCTGTTAACAGTTCTAACACATCACAATTGCTCGCTGCTCTGGATCCTTGTGTGAGGGCAGGAGCCATGTCATTCTCATGGTTGGATCCCTGTTCTAACCCACATGTGTCCCATCAGTGGTGATCTAATGCAAGGATAGGAACCGAGGTCTTTTTTGCTTAATATACAAGCATCTGTCTTGTTTCCTGCCCCGTAGATTGCCGCATCACAGAATCGTATCTATCTTACTGCTGACAACCTTGTGCTGAACCTACAGGATGAAAGTTTCACCCGGTGAGAGATGTGACCTGCACAGTGGGGTGTCAGAACATAGGATCTGAGTCTAGTCACTTGGGCTCTAGTGCCTGTTACTAGCTTACTCTTGTAACCATTGAAAGACACCATGTATCTGAACCAAAGATGAAAAAGTGTGGGTGGTTGACATTTCTAATTTGAATTCCATAGAATTGATTTTATAACAAATAGGATTATTCATGTAAAAAGCACTTTAATTGTAAAGTTTTGTCTAACTGAAAAGTGGTGAAAGATAATATTCAATATCCTTAACTTGGGAACCCTAAAATTGCTGCCATGGGGCATGGAAAGATGCTAGGAAAAGAGAAGTGGCAGTGGTGAAGAGTGCCAGCCTCTCCCTTTCCAGAGCCTGAGATTCCTGGCTTCCAACCCATTTGTCCTTTTCTCTTGAGAGCAAAGGAGAGTTTAGAGTGGGTGGGGCCTTAACTATCAAATCATCTCCGCATTTTTCTTCTTTTTCTGTGTTTCCTGTTCATCTGGTGACCTGGTATCTGCAGGGGAAGGTAAGTTGTTGATGCATCCTGTTTCTTTGGGGTCTTGTAGCTCATCTCCCAGTACCTGCCTCCTCCTTACCACCTAACCTTTCTCACATCCCCACACTAACCTTGTATCAGGGAGGGTGGTTGAGGAGGGAGTAGCCAAGGTGCTGTGCCTCTCACATTTGTGTCTTCTAACAATAATGTTATCTGTCTCCCTTACCTGTTGCCTTTCCACAGTGACAGCCTCATCAAGACTAAGAAATGAACTTGGTGACCAAGCATTTAACCCCCAGAGAAGAAGTGGATCTGTTTCTCCCCTGGTGTTTGAGGAGCACACCCCCACCCTGCCCCTAGTATCATGTCATGGTCCCCTCTGCATCTGTCCTCCCAACCCTTCTCGGATGAATGAATACTGACTGGTTTTCAGGGGAGTGACTTTTCTTCCTTCCAGTGTTGACTGGGGTTGTTGGGACAGTGTGTGATTTCTCAGTGATTTCCTACAGTGTTGGTTCCTCCCTTGAGGTTGGGAGGCGATAACCACCATCCAAGGAATTCTCAATAAATTTTTATTACTTAAGCTCAAGTGAAGGCCTCGTGTCTGAGCAGGGTTACGGGAGGCACGCATGCCTGTGCTCACCTAACACTCCAGGGTCTATTCATCTCTGCCAGCAGGGGGCGCACAGATTCTGGCCAGGGCAGTGAAGGAAAGGGGGCCTGGGCCTCGAAGCCCAGCAGTCATCCGAAACAGGACCCAAGCTGCAAACAGTGGGCCCTTGAATCCTGAGGCCCAGCTGCACTTTCCACTCCACCCTCTATTTCTATCACATCACCCTTTGATTTGAGAACATCTTTTTTAAGGCTGGAGCAGCTGTGGCTTTGCTGAGCTAGACCAAAAATGTGATGACCCCAACATGAGCTGCTTCCTTGGTAACAGAGTTCCGTGTAGCTGTGAGGAAGACCATTTGTACTTATTGAGGGACTTAGGCGTCCAAAGGCCAGTGGGTCATGTTGCCTGCTGTGGGCTACCCACACTAGCAATTTCACAATCACCAGGTGTGAGGAGCCTGTTTCACAGGTGAAACGGCTCTACTTGTGTGGAGGTGGGCTCTTCACTCTTCACTCCCACAGCTTGGGACCCAAACAGGTGCCTGATTTCAGTCCCTATGTAAGCCACCTTATCTCCTTCCCAAGACAGCACTCACTGAATCTCAAGTACCAGGGAAATGAAGCCACCGCTCTACTTGATGCCACTATAGCCCGTGTCCCATTCCTTGTCCTTATAGGGAGAGAAGAAACGTCTGGAACCTTAAACACTGGGTGCAGAAGTATGTACAGGAATTATAAAGTGCATGGTAGGGGAGGTGAGTTACAGGGTGAGGGACTGAGTTCTTCAGTTTCTTAGATTTGTGAAGAAAAGATTAATTTTCCCCTGCTGGACAGGGAGATGAAGTAGATGTGGCAGCCCCACTCAGGAGCTGGGAGCCTAAGACGAGGCCGACAATTAAACAAAAAACAGGTCAAGTAACCTGAATCAGTCTACCATGAGTTCCATTCACACTTTATTTGGTTCACGTTCCCCAGGCGGGAAGAGAGTAGAGGTGCCTGGAGAGCAAATATGTTTCAAATCATGCTGTTGTGACTCTAGAGGCAGCCATTTTGTCTCCTTCCATTGTTCCCCTTTTCCTAGTGATTTACACCCCCATCCAGAGGGATAAAGGTCAGAGGTTGTTGGTCAGGAGGCCTCCATGGTCTTCAGGGATCCCTGAAGGTCACTGCCGAGGGAACCAGCCCGGGGGCCATCTTTACCAGACAGTGTTAGGAGCTTCACAATTAGACCATCCAACACTGTACTGGAAGATGGACCCAGAGCCGGCTGACATGCAGCTCCGGACTAGAGCTGACCAGTTGCTACAGGGACCCTGGCCGCGGGCCAGGTGAAGTCTTTTGAGAGTAGTACATCCCAAGCTCAAGGTCGGCTGTGGGTTCCGGATCCACCAGATGACAAGTCACACTGGGTTGGGGGAGGGGCCCGGAACCATTGTGTCCCTTCAGTGGGCAACCAGCCAACCAGGAGCTACCTCCTTTGCAGCCCCCTCCACACAAGATGAAGGGATTCCAGGTTGTGTAGGGAGGTTCAGGAGGGGGGCTGCGGTCGGCTGGGGCTTGGGGGCTTGAGGTAAAGGATGTCGGTGACACGGACAGGGGCCTCCATCATTACCCGGCAGTATTAGAGACTCCCAACCAGCACCCAAACACTGCTGGGTAAGACGGGGGCCCCCACCCAGCCTGCCCACCTCCAGGTCAGGCAGTCCTAAGCCCAGATTCCCGGTGGAGAGGCTGCAGAACCCTGGGTCCCATCCCCCCAGCACCCGCTTCCCTGGGGACACTTCCGGGTGAGGCCTGCAGCCTGCCACCAGCCCCACCCTGAGCTGTTGATCCACTGAGGCCCAGGTGGGGCTTCAGAAGACCCCTGCCCACCTCTTCTCTGCCTCTGAACCCCTTCCTCCACCACCCACACAGCCTGTCTCTGCCCCCACATACCAATTCACCAGCCCTTATCTCCCTTCTGTAGTCCCTAGCTGAGCCCCAAGACCCTTCTCCCAGTGGCCTTTACCTGTCACCGGGCCGCCTGCCCCCCAGAGAGTGAGTGCTGAGAGGAAGGGGAGTCAGGCCCAGGACTCCACGGCCTGCAGCCTGAGACCCGCCCTGGCCTCCACTCTTCCTCCTTCCTTCTCCGCAAGCAGGCAGCGCAGGCTCCTCACCTGGGCCCCGCCCGCCGCCCCTGCGTACAGGTGTGTCCTCCTTCCATAGGCTACCCCCCACCACTGCCTTAACCCCTTGCCTCCCGGCACCAGCCGCAGGCACCTATTCTGAGTCCTGGCCACCCCAGTAGGCCTCCCGCTCTTTCCAGTGGTGTTTTCTGTCCTACGTGCCACTTCTGTCCTGCAGGCCTAGTCTAGAGAACCTGGTTTCCAGAAGAACAAAGCGAGGGGCTATCTTTGGGCTAATTTGCCTTCCTCCTTGGCCTCTCCCCACAGCTACTCCTGCCCCCAGCTACTTTCTTCCTCTGAGACCTTTGATCCTGCCCATGGCCAGAGCTGGAGGACCATAGATCCCTAAGGTCAGCGACAGAGTCAGCTTGGCAGGGTTGGGTTGTGCCCAGGCCCAGTACCCCACCTGTGCTTGGCCATCCCTGTCTGTGGAGGGCAGGCAGGTCCCAGCACGGTGCCTCCCTGTCCTGTGCCCTAGTGTTGGGGTGCCCACCTCTGCCGAACGGCCCAAGCTGGCCAGGAGCATCAGCACTGACCCAGACAGTTAAAGTACTGAGCTGCTCCCCTTCAGCCCTCACAGCCTCAGCCCTCACAGTTGTCCTGCAGGGAGGAGCAACCATGGGCTATGCTCTGTTCTCCAGAGGGACCAAAGTTGAGCAGAGCTGCTCCTGGACCCACCTCAATGCCTTGGGTCCAAGTCCCAGCCCACAGGCAGTTACCCAAGGGCAGTTAGTGAGTGTGAAGCCTACCTTTATATTGTGCAGCTCTAGCTGGGGTAGAAGGGGCCCTGATGCACACAGATTATGGCCCCACCCCTTCCAAGGCATTTTAGCTGCAGGGAGCTATTGTGTGGCCCAATCTGATCCAGATCTCTCTCTCTCTATCTCTCTCTCTCTCTCTCTCTC
>NW_017732089.1:278111-282565 GCF_001890085.2 Hipposideros armiger
CACCCCACCCCCCTTTGTTTTGTTGTTTGCATCCTTCTTTTTTTTTAAGATTTTATTGGGGAATTGGGGGAGGGGAATAGCGTTGGGGAATCCAGGAAGGGGAACAAAGTTGCTGTCCTTTTGTTCTTCAGTCTAGTTGTGGAGGACGTTGCTTCACTGGCCCATGTTGGTGTTATCATTGCGCTATTCCCGGGTGAGGCAGATCAGTCACCCACCACTGGATGGCCGATCACTGCGGCTCTTGGCAGCTCACGCCAGCTGTTTGCATCCTTCTTAATACCTGTGTGTACTTATTTTATGATTGTGGACTGTTTCTGCGTCTGTCTGCCCTACTACTCTCCTAAAGTTCCACTAGGACAGAAACGGTCTTGTTCACCATCGCACCCCCAGCATAACTCCAGTGCCTGTGACACAGTGGACACTCACTATAGAAAGTATATGCTGAATGAATGACAGTGAAGTCAATGTTGCAACAGGACTGTGCCCTTAGCCTGCCCAGCAGCTGGGAGCCTGTCCATCCCCAGTAGGACTCTCACAGGCTTAACACGAAGAATCACTAATAGTCCACTCTGGACACAGGGGAAGAAAGAGGGGACAAAAATAAAATTGACCAGGAGCATAAGGGCAGCAGTGGCTTCAGCAAAGGGAGGAGCAGGATGTTCCTGTGAACAGCAGGAGCCCAAAGAGGGGAGGGAGAGCCTGGGAAGTCCTGTGCTTCCCGGGCTTTATATGTCTTCTTAGCTCTTAGGCCTAGAAGTCAGCCCCACCAGTGTGTGGTTGTGTCCCCCTCAGGTGACTGCAGCTGCATTTCCAGGGGTGAGGGTTCTGGGGGCCTGAGTTAAAATCTTAGCTTCACTGTTCAATAGTCCTGTGACCTTCAGCAAATTATTCAATCTATCTGTGCCTCAGTTTCCCCTGCTGTAAAATGGGAATGATACAGGCACCCAGATTGAACTCATAGATGTAGTCTTTTAAACAGTGCTGACACATGGCAAGCTGGTAATAAATTATTGTTGCCCCTGAGGTCATCATCCCTTATCTCAATGATCTTCACAACCAGGCTGTTGGGATGATCCTCCACTTTAAAGGAAAGGGACAGGAACCTGGCCCAGGACCACAGACCTAGTATGTTAAGCAGAGCTCAAAACCAGGTCTGTGACGGAGAAGGGAGAGCTTTCGTGAGCCCCCACATATCACTCCCTGCCCGCCTCCCCCTGCATCTCCTTCTGCTCCACCCTCAGGGCCACACAGAGTTAGAGACCCACACGCATAGTGATCCTAGGGGCTTTATTTACAAGAATAGAAGGGTCTGGCCCTGCCTGGAGCCTTGCTGGGCTATATACAATAGGGAGAAGGAGGTGGGGACACAATCATTTAAATTACAATAGAGTTGCGCAGGCGACTTCCCAGGTTCAGGCCGTTGGCATTCACTGGAGACCTCTACAGGGATCAGTGCTGAGGCTGCAGAGAGAGGAGGGAGTAAGGGAATAAGGGGCTGGGTGGAACCCGAGGAGTGAGGGACAAGAGCATGTCTGGGGCAGCTGGGAAGTACAGGTTGAGGCTGCAGCCACCCATCCATCAGGGGAAGCACTGGAGCCCAGGGGATACTGGGGGCAGGTAGGGAAGAGCCCTGAGCAGGACCGTACCATGGCCATCTCAGGACGACGCCCAGGTCACTTCCTCTTGAGGGAGCCCTTGCTCTTGTCCTTGTCCGCTGATCGCTGCTTCTTCACCTTCTCCTCCCTCCTGTTCTTACTCTGCAGGTTCTCATACACATCCTCCTTGTGTCTGCAGTTGGGGTGGGCAAGTGTGGGCAGTTGGCACAGGTCAGGAGACAGTGCAGAGTGAACCAGCACCAGC
The DNA here is from genome assembly GCF_001890085.2 of Hipposideros armiger. NCBI lineage: Eukaryota > Metazoa > Chordata > Mammalia > Chiroptera > Hipposideridae > Hipposideros > Hipposideros armiger. Next base: position 279,972 of record NW_017732089.1, read on the forward strand.
AGCCCCCTCTGGGCCACCCCATACTACCAGTTCCTAGCACAGACCCCACACAGAGCGCACTCAGGAAATACTTGTGAACACAGATAGTAAGAACCAAGCTTGAACTTGAATGTAGCACCACCCCCACCCCCACAACAGCACTGGTCCTCCCTGGAAAGGGAGGATCAGGCTGGGGAGGAGAAAGGGGTAGATGCTGGGAGGTGGCAGGCAGAGAGGGGTCACTCACTTAGAGGAGGTGCGGGAGGCCTGGGCATGGGCGTTCTTCATGGCTGGGGGGTAAGTGATGTTCCCATACTCCGACTCCTGGCCCTTCTGGGACTGTGGACAGAGGTGTGATGGGAGGGCAGCAGACCCAGAAAGATCAGGTGATGCCCACTGCCTCCCATAGCCCCACCAGGCCCTGCTTGGCACGCACCTGCATGACCTCCAACTTCTTCTTGGTGGTTTCAATGAACTGAGCCATGGCCACATAGATGAACTTGTACTGCGCCTCCGTCTGCACCATGCCCGAGCGTTGTGCCCGCACCATCTGGATTGTCTTCTGGATGTCGATGTCACAGTCCAGCCCTGAGCAGGGATGGCAGTTGACCTCCGGCCCAGGCAGAGGTGGGCACCAAGGGGCTGCTCACACCCTCCCTCCTGTAACCCTCACCCTTGGTTGAGATGTTCTCCATGAGCATGTCGATGACAATGATGGTGCCTGTGCGGCCAATGCCCGCGCTGGAAAGAGAGAGGCACCGTCAGAGGCCAGGTCCACACCTCCCCAGGAAGAGGGACCCCAACACTCAGCTCCAGCATGGTCAGGGCATAAAGAAACTGAGGCTCCCATGAGATGAGAAAACGTGCCCAGGGTCACCGTGCAAGCAGGCAGGCAAGGGGCAGAAGTCTGCCCAACTCTGCGCCCGTGTTCATCATTTTTGCCAAGGGATTTGTGGGGAAGGGCCTGGCTCTCAAGCACCATGGCGCTAGCTCCCCCAGACACCACCATCACTCTCCTTCCAGCACCACACTCCTCCACTTCCTGTCTGGACTCCTCATTTCTGGCCAGTGGCTGCTACCCACCCCAGAAGATCCAGGACCCTCAGACCCACCACTGTCCTGCCAGCCTCCCCTGGCCCTCTCCCACATCTTTGGCCTGAGCAAGACCTTCCCCACCTCCATTCAAAAGTTATATTTGGAGCTTCTTTCTTCAGGGCTTCATTTCCCTTTTTCTCCAGACCATGATGACAGAAAAAGGGCAGCCCTGAGACAGTAGGGTGCAGGGGACACTGGGGTCAGGAGACATGGAGGAGCAATGCAGCAGGAAGTCTCCCTTCTACCCCCACCCTCTGTCACCACCTTTGGACAAACAGACCCCAGGAACCTCAGGAACCCACATGGACCCCGTCCAGCCTCTCACCGGGCCTGTCAGCCTGGTGGTGCCCTGAGTCGCGCTAATTTCAAACCCAGATTGTCAAAAATAACGCCCCCTCACCCACTTCCTTCCTGTAACATCTAAATAAAGGCCATGGGGATTTCAAGAAGTGGATGAGAGTGTGGGGGTTGGCGGGCAGCAGGAGGGTCTTTCCTGGCGATGGGATGGCTTGCCCCTGGAAGCAGAACAGCCCCTGAAGGGGCACCTCCAGATTCAAGCCACCCAGCCCTGCCCCCAGGAAAAGCAGTTGCTGGTGGGAAGAAGGAAGTCAAGGCCCTCACAGCCTGGTCACATGGAGGGAGCTGGAAGGGAAGAGCACAGAGCAGGTTTCTATTTCCCCCTTCCCTGCTAGCTCCCATTTCTGGAGGGTTTACTATAGTCTAGACACAGTGATAGGGTCTCATTTAATCCCCACAACAGCTCTGTGAGATCCTGATTTTATGGATCTGAGGATCAGAGAAGTGAAGTAATTTGTCCAAGGTCACCCAGCCAGTGAGTGGAGGAGACAGAATTTAAACCAGCAGCCTCTGCCCCTGCACTCAACTGCCTCCCACCCACACAGGCCAAGCCAGCTGTGTCAGCCCATCTGCAGGACTCTGCCGCTTAGGCCTGCTCTTCCTCGCTGACTCCCCACCTCCCCGCTTTAGCAGGAATGGGGCCTCATGATCATGAACATGAGGGTCTCTACTGGAACTAGCGATGCCTGTGCCCCTCCTGAATACATTACCCATGTCTACACACCCTGGGGCCAATTGGGGGACACTGGCTAGGAAGGGAAGACTGGGAGCAGCAATGAAGAAGCCCCCCCCCGCCCCAACCAGGGCTACAGATGGAAAAAAAGAAGGGATAGGGAGCCACACTGACACACATGGAGATGGGTTGGGGCTGAGAAGAAACAAGCTGAATGAGCCTGTGCAAAAAAACAGGGTGACCAAGACAGGACCTAGAGCTATTATGAGTGCCAGTCCAGGCTCTCCCCTGACCAGGTGGTGACCTGGCAAGTGGCTGGGCCCGTTTCTTCATCTGTATTTGGCAGGGTTGGACAAAATGATACATACAGGGAGATCTCTGAGAAAGCCACAGGCAGGCACAGGATCAGACAGTGGGGTTAGTTCAAGCTAAGCTCCACCCATGGATCTGGTGCCATCAGGAAACCCAAAAGAGGCCGGTTGTGTATGTG
>NW_017732089.1:282600-318406 GCF_001890085.2 Hipposideros armiger
CGGGGGTCGGGGGGAGAGAGAAGGGGAAGGCAGTAAATGAGTTATTATGTAAATTGCATACAATTGCATGGTACTTAGCAGCATTTACTTGCCAGCTACTATATTTATGATTACTATTAATATCTTTATCATTAGTCTCACCTGCAATGCACAATGATGGGCCCTGCGTGAGGCAGACTTTCCTGCCGCTGATTGATCTGGTCTAGGAAGCTGAGGACGCCCCCAGGTTCACTGGGGACCCCATGGTCAGGCCAGCTCAGGTACTGGTAGTGCCAGATCTCCCGCACCAGGTTCGCCTGGGCCAAGTACATACAGTCAGTGCCCACCCCCCGCTCCCACACATCACCCCATCTCCCACAATCAGATAAGAGGACAGGTCCAAGTAGGGTCCAGGAGGGGGCAGAGGTGGGGGACACTCACATTGTCCAGCGGGGAGACCTGTAAGTTACGGAGTTTGTACTCGGCTGTGTCGTGTTCCCCACAGTTGGTTACAGTGTAGGGTCCATACACTCGCTGAGAGCCCACCTCTGGCCAGTACGGAACACATTTGTTCTGAAAGGGAGGGTGGAGTTAGAGAATGGCCACAGAAGCAGGCACTGGGCAGGCCATTCTAGGCCCTGACCTATGTCTTGAGTTCCTGGGGCCGGCCTAGTCAACATCTGTTGGATGAACTGGCCGAGAGTCAGTCTTAGGACCAGCCAGCCACCGAACCTTACAAGTCATTCAGTACACATTGGCTGGCACACACACTGTAACCGAAGCTGTGCAAACCAGGTTGGAGTTACAGACACAAATAAGACACAATCTGCGCCCTTGAGCTTCTAGGACCTCACAGAGAGACAGGTAAACAGCAAAACACACACAGAGCTGCTCAGGAGCATGGTGGAGGGAGAAGCTAATTCTCCCTCTAGGTTATGGAGGAAATCAGAGATGGCTTCACAGAAGAGGGAGCATTTGAACTGGTTCTTCATAAATGAGGAGTCTGTCAGGCAGAGATAGTACAGAGAGAGGAAGTCATTTCCTAGCAGAAAATGAACTTGTGCAAAGACACAGAAACCTGAAAAAGCCTGGCCCGTTGGAGGCAGTGAGTTGTAGAGAAGGCACCAGACCTTGAGCACCAAGTCTTAGCCTGTGACTTTCTCCTAAGGGCAACTAGGAGCCATTGAAGGGCTTACAGCAAGGGAGTAACATGATGCAATGCATGCTTTGGACGGAATCACTTTGACTCCAGTACAGAGGGTGCTGCAGTGCAGGGGTGAGGGTGAGGGGCCAACTCCAGAGAGATTTATGAGGCAGAAGGGACAAGAGGGGCTCTTGCCTGGATGGGGACAGATGGGGGAGGGGCAGGAGGAATGTTTGCTTCGGGACACTTTAAAGCAGAAGGCCCATTTAAAACCTGGGTCTGGTGGTGGTCAGGAGAACCCAAGGTTGGAAGCAGGGATCTGGGAGTCAGGGTGTATCCGAGACTTTGTCTCTGTGCCTCAGTTTCCTAAAAGGTTTGGAGCCTTACTGTCCGAGGTGCCTCTCTGTCCTGGCGCCCAAAGTTTCTTTTGTTTAATGATGGTGGACAATGAGTACTGGGGAGGGGGGGTGTGGATCAGAGGACAGCTTGCAGCTCGACCCTACCCGGCCTTTCTCCACTTCTCGGGTGGTCATGACAATGATGCGGGTGTTCTCCTGCCATGTCATCTGCCAGAAGTCGTTGACTGTGGCATCCAGGCAGCCCTGGCTGGCAATATAGGTCTTAGCGTTCTCATCAGGGCCTAGCAGCTGGTTCTGGATGGAAGTACAGAAGACACACACCAGGACTATGAGTTCCTTGGCCTAGGACACGCCCTGTGCCCCCACCAGCCTCATCCCACCCACGCCATCAGCTTTGGCTTTGCTCACACATCTCTGGACCCAGTAACTCACTGAGATGGGGAATCCCCAGGGTCAACACCGACCTTGACATAGTTGGCATTGATGTAGTCAGACCCAGGGATGTTACTGTCACGTCCCTGCAGGATCACTCGGCTGTGGTCGACTGAGAGTGAGAAGAGAGGAGGCGAGAAGGGCCTGGGTCAGAAAGAACTCACCAGCCCCTGGATCAGACCCTTCCTAAGCTCACAGGCCATTCTTGTCTGAGAAGCCATGAGGCCTCAGAACACTGCGGACGGGCAGGGGTAGAGATCTGCATGGGTGGGGGTGGAGGTTTCAGGGAAAGGAGATGGGTGAGGGTGGGTGCAGGAGGCTCTGTTGGGAGGAGTAGAAGCTTTTTGGAGGAGAAGAGGTTCTGTTGTGTGCGTGCAGAGGTGAACCTTGCCTGAGATGGGGATAGATATGCTATGAGATGGGGGAGGCTGGCTGAGGGAAGGGGAGGGATGGAGGCTGCAGGGGTGGCGTCCTCACATGGGAGAATGTTCTTATAACGGTTCTTGCTCTTGTTCTCTGGCCGCTGCCCTTCCAGCCGCTGGTGCAGGTTCTTCACCTCCAGCTTCTGCAGATTCTGAGGGGCAAGAGGGGACAATGGAGCACCAGTCCCCAAGAGGGGCGTTCACTGGGTAGATAATGTGGGGCAGATCAGTATCAGGGGTTGGGAGAGAGGGGGTGGGGACTGCCTGGGACCCCACGCCAGTCACCCTGCTGGTCCCCATAATGCACCTCAAACTCTTCCCAGAAGCCGGCCTTGGCTGTGTCCTCTGACTCCTGCTTCTTGTTCAGTTCCAAGACCCGGTTCTCAATGTCAGCCGCATTCACCCGCGTGGCATAGTATGGCTTGGGTGGGTGAGGACGAGAAGTCAGCAACTACCAGATCTCAGAGACTCATGTGTCTGAGGGACTGGCAGGCCCACCCCTTACCTGCCGCAGGTAGACAAATGCGCCCGAGGCCTCCTCAATCCCCGTCTTTTTGAAATGCTCCACCAGGTCTGTGAGGCTGTCAAAGGTCTCCGAGCCACCCACCGTGTAACGTCCACCCTGAGGGGTACCAAATCAGGCCACCCTTCAGGGCTTGAGTTGCCCTCCTTTGACCCCCAGCCTTGGACCAAAGACTGGCTGACCTTCCCCAACACCCATGCTGTGGGCACAGATGGGAGCCCCAGGAGGATGCCTCCCCCACTGCCCAGTTGCCTTACCTCACACATGACCTTGATATGGGTGACTCTGAGGGGGGAACCTGGCCCAGCCTTGGGCTGGTCGCTGAGCACTGACAGCACAAAATCTCCAGGCTGGCTGAGACTCTCACGCACAAGAAACGTCCAGGGCTCACCCTTGGCCTGTAGCAGTGTCTCTGCCTGCCCCCCAGACATGTGGCCATGGTACCACCTAGAAAAGGCAGCATCAGGCAAAGTGAGTCCTGGGCCAAGGGGCAGGCACTGAGCAGAGATACTCACAGAGACAGGGAAACAGCACTTGCGAAGTGCCAGGCCCTGTGCTAGATGCTTCCAAACCCACCACCATATTTAGGTCCGTTACTTACATAACCACAGAGAGGCAGGTACCATCCCCATTTTACAGGTGAGGAAACTGAGGATGGCGATTGCACACTGGCCCAAGGCCCTTGTTGATAAGAGGCAAGCCTCAGGAGTTCTAACCTAGTCCACTTCTGGAAGTTTAAGACAAAAGCAGAAAGGCAGGCCATATCCAGAATATTTGGAGGGGAGAAACCCAGGAAGGGTCTTCCTGAAAGACAGGGCTAGACTAGAGAAAGAGGATAGAGACCAAGAGGAATGCAGACAAAGGCCAAACCACAGAGAGCGATGGAGATGGGGGAGAAGGAAGTCACTGGGGAGGCAGGTCAGGGAGAACTCCCCCAGGGCAGGGAAGACAGACACCCTGCTGGGGACAGTGGTTTAGGGGGCTCTGGGGGTGCCTAGGATGATGTCACTTAAGGAGAGGCTGGGGTTCAGAGAGGCTCAAAGGGGCTCAAAGGGGCTCAAAGGGGCTCAAAGTGCAGAAAGCAGAACTAGGACCTTTCCCCGAAGCACACCCCCTTCCCAGGAGGAAACTGTAGCCCCACAATGCCCAGCCCCACAGGAAACCACGTGATGGAAAAAACACAAAACTCCTTCTGGGGAGAGAGTGAGAAGTGAGGTTGTGAGGTTTCCTCAGCCCAGGGACCTCTGGAGGGGGGGTGCATTTTCCAACCGCAGGGATGGGGGAAGGAGGGAGGGGGCCCCTCTGTCCGCCCCATCTCTCTCCAGCCCAGAGGAGACTGTAGCTCAGAGACCTCCAGAGTCTCCTGGCCTGTCCAGGAGCCCCCTGGACCACCCCATCCCACCACTCAGGGACAGGTCAGGGACCCCAGACAATGGGGAAGGGGCTAACCCTCTTCCCCCAGGCCCCAGGATGAGGAAGTTTCCATGCAAATGTCAGGCTGACCACAGGCACAGAGCTAGCCATGGAGGGGACAAATGCAAATTCCTGTGGAGGAGGAGGGGCTGCAGACAAAGCAGGGACACAGACAGAGGTTTGGAGAAAGAGCCTCCCCCACACACTCCCAGGGTCAGGGGTGAGCCCAGGCGTCCAGACGCTCGGTAACCTAAAGGGCCTCTTCAAGTCAGCTTCCCTGGTCTTGACGCCCTCTATGAATGACTGCCCCTAGTCCCAGTTCTGCCCTTCTTCTGCTTCTCAGCAATATGAACCCCAGCCAGCCTCCTCCCCAGGGCGTTTTGCTCAGCAACTCTTTCCCTCTCCCAGCTCCATCCATAACCTCCTGCTTCTCTACGGTCTGGTCAATCCTTTCTCCCACAGGGCAGAACCTGGCTGTGGGCAAGCGGGAAGCGAGGACATGAAGAATTCAAGAGGGTCTGGGAGCAAAACCCCCATACGTGTTACAAGTGAGGTATAGGAAAAGGGTGAGAAAGTACTAAGGAGGGTAGGACTTTCCATGAGCAACCATGAGCAAGGTCATCCATGCTGGGGCTTCACTCCTAGAAGACATGGCTTCAAAGGAAGTAGATCCTTTGAAGTAGGATCTACAAGAAGTAGGCTTCATTGTTGACTGGAGAGAGGTCTCCAGTGATGGGCCATGGGGCCTTTACCTCACCTCAGCCAGTTCTAAGTTTTAACCAGTGACTTAAAAATATTATGCAAGTTGGGAGGCATGCATTTTAGAAAGACTGGAAACTGACAGAATTAAGGTTTAGAATCATGTCAACAATCAATACACAAATACTAGACAAGGGCAAGTTGACTTGGCCCCAAGAGTGTGGAGAAAAAAAAACAAACCTAGAGTTTTTCAGCTGCCCTTCACCTTAATAGGAGCTGTCATTGAGATGCAGCTACTAAAATTAGCCACCTGTAATGCTGAGTGTTCAGGTGCCCCCACCTCCCACCCAGGTTTTAGGGAGACCACCTGGGGAGTGGCCAGCCCAGCTCTGGGGCCACCTCTTTGGAGCTAAAAGGATGGGAAGGAAATCCCTTGAGTATTACCCTGTGCCCAGGTACTAGGCCCTGAGCACACGTGACTCATCACAGAGTGATACCCTTACACAGCCCCAAGGGGATGACCCACTGGGTCCTGAGGTGAGGCATTAAGTGTCCTCATAGATTTAGTCCCTGTGCTCCTCCTAAGCACCCACTGGGTTAACCTGTCCTGGGGGCGGAAATAGTTATAGAAAGGCAGATTCAGTTCCATAGGAGGAAGAAGAGCTTTCTAACAACAGAGCTGGCCTGCTGTGAAACACAACCACAAGGAGGGGCCTGTCTGTCACCAGTAGGGCCCTGGGCTGCCAGCTGACAGCGACCCTGAAGAAGGGAGAGGTGACCTTCCCTTGCTTTCTTGGAGGTTAATGGAAAGGGGTGTGAGGTGAGTCCCCTGAGACACAGCCATGGAGGAAACAGGCCCACGGAGCCCTGGGAAGGAGCCGGGATGGGGAAGGCACTGATGTTTAGGGGTGGAAGTGAAGCCGCTCACCTCTCACTGGTGGGGTCAGAGCAGTTAAGTGGGTACTTGAGGTGAATGATGGTGCCATCGCGGTCCTGCAGGACGCCCTGCTGCTGTGTGTAGTACTCCACCAGCTCTGTCAGCGTCGCAAACTTCTCCCCTCCATACAGATCGTAGAAATCCCCTGAGTTCTGGATCCGAATATGGGTCACCTGATCCCCGACCCTGCAGGGTGATGAGACCGGTGGGTGCAGGAGTAGAAGTGGGGACAGGTAGGGGACGGGCTGAGGTCCTGAATATGGGGCCTCACATGGATAAGGTGGACACAGACAAAAGACATGCCGGGGCTGGGAGCTGGGGAGTTGGCACTGCCATGAGGGAACCGAGAATGAGTTGCCAAAATACTGGCTCTGACTGCAGTTGAAGGCCACCTACCTGACTGAGAGGGAAAAGTCGCCCTGGTTCTTGCGACTGGGCCGAGCCAGGAAACTCCCATGCACACCTCGGCCCTTGAGCAGCGTCTCTGCATCCAGCCCACTGAGGTCTCGGTGAAACCACCTGGGAGGCCCGGGAGGGTGGTGAGGAGAGGTCGTATGGGCTCCCGGGCACCCTTGCCTCCTGCCTACCGTGGGTCCCAGGCCCTTACCTCACCATCCTGGGGGCTCCCCAAGAGGAAGTGGGTGAAGGGAACAAGGTGGTGGTGGTGGTGGTGCCGGGGAGTCCAGGCAGGCGGAGAATACTGGGGCTAAGCCTCGAACTCGGCCCTCAGTGTCCAGGCCACCTCACCACCCCTGCAGTCCTAGTTCTGGGACTGCCACTCCAATGGCCTAGGGTAGTTGGCAGGGCGGGGACAGGAAGGGGCGCGGCCGACCCCTTGGGGGAACTCACTGTACTTCTCATTTTAGAGCAGAGGGAAGAGAAGCAGAGCAGGGTAGCAGTGGGGGTGGGGATGGCGGGGCCCACTTCCCACATGTTTGCCATCAAAGGCCTTGGAGGAGCATGGCACTCAGCAAATTAGGACACGTGTGCCTTGTACCCTCCAGGCAAAGATCATGCTTCATAAGATTCAAGAGATGTGAACCCATCTCTTCCTCTTCCACCAACTGCTTCCACATAGCCTTCCCTGGTGCAAGCTAATAATACTGTCATGGTGACAGCTATGATTTAATGGAGTCTTGCTATATGCCAGGCATTATGCTATAATGTCCTTTACGAGCCTTATCTGGTTTACTCCTCACAATAGCCATATGAAGCAGGTAACGTGTCCCCATTTCACAGACAAGGAACCTGAGGCTCAGGGCATATAGGGAACTTGCCCAAGGTCATCCAGTCAGGTAAGTGGCAGTGCCACAATGAAACCCAGACGGTCTGGTTCTAAAGGCAGTGGTTTTAGCTACCATATGCCTGCCCCAAGGCTTCAAAGAACAGAGGTGGGGGGCGGGGAGCCTCCTCTTCCATTGGGGCTGCAGTGGTAGGAGGAAGGTCCGTAATAGCCAAGCCCTACAGATGCTTACAAACGGAGGGGTGCCCTCACCTTCCCGGCATACATATCTGAGGAGGTGCCACTCGGGCAGACAGATGGATAAAAGGACCCCTGTGCAGCCCTGTTTCTACTTCTTGTCCCCAGGCCCTTGCCCCACTCTGCCCTAACCATGTAGTTGGAGCCCGGAAACAGAATGAGGGAGAAGAAGCAGGTACAGGCAGAGCCCCCAGCTCCCTTGGGTCCATCCACCCCTCCCTGAGCCATAGCTTTTTTTGCCAAGTGAGTCTGGTCTGAATAGGCTCGAGCTCAGGACTCCAACCAAGGGCCTGTCTCCTGGAGGTTGGGGTCCCTGCCATGGCTGATAGTCTCAGGGCTGGTTGACCTTGAGAGGCCCTAAATACTAAAAACTTATAATGCTGTCTGTGTATAATTCCAAATACAAACACAAACACCGCCCACCCAAACCCGGAAGAAAGAAGCCCCACGAGAAAGTCATATTGGTGACTTTTCCTAGGGATGGATGGAGACTGGGCGGCTGCAGGAGAGGGCTGGGAAGGTCGTTGGCGTCTCCCTTAGACCTTTTTGATTGTTGCAGCATGGGCATGTATTACCTTTATAGAAATAAATACATTGACTGGGAGACGGCAATTTCTAGGAAACTGCTGAGGTGCTGGGAGCGCTCTACATCTTGCTCTGGGGGGTGTTTACATGGGTATTAATGCGAGGTTCATCAGGCTGTATGCTTAATATTCATGTACATTATGCGTGCCATACCTCAATAAAAACGTAAGGAAAAATAAATAACAAAGTGTTAAAGCCCAGCAAAAGTCTGTTTTTCCTATGATGACTACTATGTCATTTTTTTTTTTTAAGATTTTTATTGGGGAATTAGGGGGATGGGAACAGTGCTGGGGAATTGGGGGAAGGGGAACAGACAAGTTGCTGTCCTTTTGTTCTTCAGTCTAGTTGTGGAGGATACTATATCATTTTTTGAAACATCAATTTTCTCCCCGTTAAAAAAGGGCTTCTTTCCCCCCTCTCCCTGACTCCTTCTGGTACCCTGGGGGACTTGTTTGCATTTATCGTGTGGTCTAACACTGACTACCTCTTCAGTCTTGGACAGCCACACTGAAAGACCATGAACTCCTTCCCACAGCAAGGGGCAGGAATAGCAGATGCAGAGTCGGCCTCACCACACTGGCCTTGCTGGCCTCTGAATGTCCAAAGCTTAGCAGAGTGCCTTGCACAAAGTACATGTCTAATAATCAAGTTCATTAGTGCACATACATGGTCATAAGTCCAGCTCCTGGTCCTACACATAAATCCCTGGCCTCTCATATACAGATGCGCACACACACACACACACACACACACAGTCCCATTACATGCACCTCATCACCCATGTCCATCTATACACATACCTGGTCCAGTGCAAATACCCACATGGGCACACCACCCTGATCACATATGAAGTTGCAGGTCCATGCTTGGCACTGAACACCCACTGCACCACAGTCCCAAGCCATTCTCTTTCTGGGGCTTAAACCCACTTAGTGGGAAGAAACTAGCTAGGCACCCAGAAATTCCTGACCCATGGAAGAGGCAGGAATTTCTCTGAAGAGTGACAAGCCAGAAGATGGACAGACACTAAGGTAAGATGTCTCTGTTGTCCTTTAATAGGAAAATGAATGAGAATCACCTCCCTTACCTTGGCACAAGCGCTCTGGCATTTGCAGAGCTCTGGCATACAATCCTATGTGGGCCTCAGACATCCTTGTGATGTAGGAGTTATTTTCTCCATTTTTTTAAGGGAGGAAAACAGGCTCAAGGAGACTGAGAGTTGCAAAAGTTAAGTGCCTAATAATTCAGAAGAGAAAATTATTCACTTGGGAAGCAGGGAGATAAAAAGTAGAGATGGAGATCAACAGAAAGATAGGGAGTCTAGAAGAGAAAACCAGGCTAAATAATCTCTAGCAAGTTATTGCGCTTCCCTGAGCCCCAACATCTGTACCTGATAAATAAGTTTAACAATATTTCCCAAATATTGATACAGAAAGCTGATATGTAGGGTTTTAGTGCCAACAGCTTTTACATTACAAATTTAATCCACATGCCAAACCCATTTAGTAGGTCTTATTAGCCCAAGTCTAGACATAAAAGCTAAGGCTCAGAGAAGTTAAGTAACTTGACCAAGGTCACAAGCTAGTGACTGGGAAGGTGGACAAACCAAGGCTGTCTGGTGCCAGAGCTTGTTGCCCCTTCCCGTACACCAACCACACGGCTGGAGCAGGCTTCAGTGAGGGGAGTGGGTAGGCACTGGCACAGCCCCCCGGGTGGAAGCCGGAGGGCTGGTGCTTCCGCAGAGGCAGCACTGAGATAGCAGGATCAGCTTGAGCAGTGTTGGGTATGAGCAGAGTGGTGTGGCTGCAGCAAAACTGCTGCTTTGAGAGGCTGCGACCTGTTGCAAATGATCTTACAAGTCCCGGATGAGGAGCCAAGGAAGGATTCTGCACCAGGAAACCACCTGATAGGAAAACGGCCATGGCAGGAGTATGTAAGGGAGCAGGGGCCATGAGATAAGAATCCTGGATAAGAACCCTATCAGCAGGGCTGACAGCGACATGTGCACTGGGGGAGGCAGTGCAAATGGAAAAGGCAAAATGTGAGAAGCAAGAACCTGCAGGACTCAGGGGCGACCAACCTACCAAGTCACAAACACTCCAAGCAAGGTCATTACCATAAGATCCAAACTCCAAGTCCCGCCTGGCCCTGCCTCCCTCTCCACCGGTTTACCCTGCTTCGTGCATGGTCCTTAGGTGTCGTTTCCTACAGTGGGGCCTCTGAACTCACCATTCTCTCTGCCTAGGGGCACTAGGCTGGCTCTTCTCCACCACCCAGGTCTCAGCTCACTCTTCTACTCCTCAGGAAAGCCCTCCCTGACCCCTCCAGCTAGTGATGTCATTGGTACCCCGTCATTTGCTAGCCCATGAAGCTATTTCATTTTCTGTGTAACACTTCTGAGAATCAGAAATTACCTATTTATTGGGTTCTTTGTATAGTCTGTCACCTCGTCCTCCCTGTCCGATATAGTATTGCCAGCATCTTAAACAGTATCTGGCACATAATAGATGCTCACCATGTGTCTGTTGTATGAATGGTGCAGGGGAGGGGAGTGAAGGAGAACTGAAAGAAAGTGGAATGAAGGCAAACTTTCTTAGGTTTGCCTTTCAGACACGTTATGTTTCGGGTGATGTGGGCTACCCAGGGGGACAGGTCCTAAACAGACAGCAGCAGCAGGGAACCAGAGGGTGGAGAAGTGCAATGGTGAGAATAAATACACATCTGTCAGAGGGAAAGTGCTAGAGAAGGGGAGAGGCCCCTACAAGGAGCATGAGTGAGCCTGGAGTTCTTCAAAATTTAAGGGTAGGGACAGGAAGCAAACCCAGAGCAGGGGGGAGCAACAGATTGCAGTCCTGGTCACACACCTGTCAGGAGTGAGCATGAAACATGCCCCTCCCTCCCAAAATAACAAGAGACTGTGGCACCCAGGTGGAGCAGGGGACTTACCCACGGGACAGCATCTCCCCAGAGGGATGGGGGAGTCACAGGCAGAGGGCCACAAGAGGCACAGCTGTGCAGTGGCCCAAACCAGGTGAGGAAGAATTCTTGGAACTCAGCTACTTCTTCCACAATGCTGCCTGCCAGGCCAGTGGAACTGCAGGGACAAGCCTCTGGAGTAAGATCCCAGGAAAAAGGACAGGTGGGGCGGGGCTGGCCTCAGACCGCCCACAGCAGCCTGCTTCACCCTCGAGCCCTACTCCTCCATTGGGAGGGAGTGCAGGGCCCGCCTGTCTGTCCAGGGCGCCCTTCCCTTGAGAGGGGAGGAGCCACCTGGAGCTCCACCTGGAGCTCTAGCAGACAGGGCAGCAGGAGGGCGGGCTGAGGCAAAGACCAGGAAGTAACCCTGGCCAAGTGAACACCAACCAATGGGGGAGCCTCTTGGTCCACAGCCACCAAGAGGCCTCAAGAAAAACCCAGGAAGCCTCACTCCTCAGCAAAGGTGCCGTCTGGGCAGGCCCACCCACCCAGGGTGTTGAAGGGCCTGCCCACCCTCCCACCCTGCCATGGAGCAGGGCTGGGCCCAGCAGGATCACAGGAAGGATCTGACCAGGAGATAGGCAGCTGGAATGGCAGAGTGAATCGAGTCAGGAGGTGGGTTTGGTTGTCAGAGTCACAAAAGACTGACGCTGAAGCTAAATCACAGGCACATTTATTATCCTCCAGGGCACCGAGATCTTCCTTTCCTGGGCAATGTCACAGGGGAGGCCAACCCTCAGGAGGCCGCCACACTGCCACCTGAAGCAGGCCCATGGGGTGGCAGTGTCATGGGAGGCAGGAACAGCGCCTTCAGCTTCCCCGACAGGCTGGCAATCTCAGGATCCTGGGCTTCATAAGACTTGACCAAGCGGGCAAACTTAAGGACACCTGTAAGGGGGAGTGGAGGTCAACCCATACCCCTAGGGGATGGGGGTGCCCAAGACAACAGGAGGGGACAGCTTGAGCATAAGTCACTGGCTGCTCCCCTTCTGGCCAGGTAGTTATCTGCAAAACAAGATATGCAGGCTTCTGCCCTGTGGGGTTCGGATCAACCACTTCCTGGTCTACACCGGGCACAACTAGCTGGGATGCAGTAAATGGAAATATCCCAAAGCAGTGTGCTTCTCACTATCAGGTAAACCATTTTAGCAGTTTAGTCACAGGAACCCAAAGTACAAGCACCCATGAGATCCCACATCTATAACCAGGGCACAGGAGGGCCACAGGCCAACTGAACTGAATCAGTAGACACCCTTGGGGAACACCATGATCTCATCAAGGAAACTGAACTGCCAACCCTCAAACAGGGTTAGCTGCAATGCCTTAGAGGGGCTGCAGAAGCGTACTGCCATGCATTGCTGACGTCTCACTAAAAGCTATCAGAACAGGGTTCAGGTCCAGTTGTGCTGTGACCTCAGGCACTTAGTTTCCTCATCAAAAAAAATGGGATAATAGTATAATTAATGGTAACTACAAAATGCACTTAGGACTTCACCTGGCACAAGTTCAAAGTAGACCCTGAGCTCTCAGTGCCAATACTGTTAGATTGTGGCTGCCGCCGTGTGGCGAGAAGGGGGACGACGAATCAGGGACCCAAAGGATCCAGCACCCTTTCCTAGTCCGACCCACCTTCCCCGTCGCAGCTGAAGCCATAGGCTTTGATAACCTCCTGCTGAATCTGCGTGGCCACGGGCAGCACGAACTGCAGCATCTTGCCCATGTCGTTGCACGCGTTGTCCCGAGCCTCATCCATGCGCACGGCATTCTCCGGAGCTGAGAACGCCTGGATCACCTCGGCCAGGACCACTGTGCGGCAGATACAACCGGGTGAGACGTCCCGGGTTAGGCATCGGAGCATGGCCGGCGGTCCCAGTGCAGGGAATTAGTGGACTAAAGCCACAGTAATCCGATAAGCACGGCCTCCATCACTCGCCCCAAGAAACCCCTCTTAAAGAGAGAAAAATGGTTGCCCCGCACCCCACTTCCCGGCGCCGCAAGCATATCTCTCGCCTCGCATCCTCCGCCCGCACCCTCTCTCATCCTCCCTCCAGCAGGCAGCCCACCCCGTGATTAGAAACCTCCTCACCCTTGGCCTGTTCGGCGCTCAGGGGCGCAGGTTGGGCCGAGGCGGACGCCATGCGGCAACAAACGTTACACGTGCAGCAAAACCAAAAACACAATCAAGAAAAGAACCTCTAGGAAAACGGACCCCTATACTACTGAGGGTGGTGTAACTACAGCTATAACCGGAAGCGCAGTTCTAATTATTCCATTGTAAGCTCTACAAAATTGTAGAATACTTCAACCTAACACACTCAGGTAAACTAATATAACGGGGAAATCAACGGTTAACTCATTTTCTATTGTTAAAAACAGGCTACGTAATTGGGGGGGTCTTCCGGTATAAACCGGAAGACCTGCTAGACAAATTCAAAAAGAGCTGTAAGCACTGCAGGAAGTAATCTGGAGAGAACATGGGATAGCTATGAACTCCACTATTAGTGAGGGTGAGCTCAGTGTTTGTTTGCTAACTCCTATAGGTGTAACAACGATGCATACTCTTAACTTTCACAAGAAAAAACAGTATTCTAAAGAATTTACTTATAGCGTTCATTTCTAGAGTTTGTGAACGTTTGATAAGTTTATGCAAATAAGATCGATGCTCATTGGCTGAGGGAAGCCAGTCACACCCTTTAGTTTTTAAGAACGCAGACAGTGATTCGCAGCAATAAAAGCTTGGAGCTTTTGGAAAGGGCCTTGTATATAGCGGTGTGTGCTGCAGCGTAAAGCCTTCTGATTTCTTTTTTCTTCTAGGCGTTTGAAATTGTCACCTAATAGCTCCTCAAACCATTAGGGTAGTTAGGACTCCTGGGTTCTAATCGCTTTCATCTGTTGAAACCACTAACCGTGTCTCAAACTATTCTATGGAAAGGATTCAGGGCTGGTGGCTCCTAGCTGAGACCAGTGGCAGAAACGCCTCAAAAGCCTGAGTAGTTCCCTAGACCTGACCTTGGCAAAGGCGTGCCTGTCCCAGACCTCCAGCATCCTGACTTCCTCTTCCCTGACTTGGAAGGAGACTGCTCCGGTGGTACCCCCTCCAACTCTCCAGGGTCCCTCCACCCAATTCCTTCAGAAGGCCCATCCCTATCAACTTCCCTGTTGGTCTCTCTCAAGACCCCGCGCAGATTCCGCCCCCATAGCCCGCAAAGAACGAGTCACAGCCATCTGTCTGGGGAATCATGAGGATGTTTTTGTTTGGTTGGTTTTGTTTGGGATGTTTTTCAAAGAGCGTCATATAGATATTTATATATATAAATTATTAATGTGGGGCAGGGGCAAGGGGCATACATTGCAGAAGGGGCGCGCACACAGGGACTGGGGAGGGGCTGGGGCGGCACACAATGCTACGCAAAAACAGCCACATCTAACAGATGAAATAATCACACCAACGGGGTGGGGGAGGGGCGGTGGCCACGGGAGTTGGGCATGGGTGAGGAAGAAAGCAGGGGGACAAGGAAAAGGGACCTGGTCCAAGATACTGTGCGCTTTCTGCCCCCACCCCTGCCACCTCTCCACCTCCACACACCACAGGAGCCTTGGCCTTCCGTCTGTCCCTTCTTCCCTCCCTCTGCCCAGCTGCCAAGGCCCTGCAACTGAGCAGCAACCCTCCACGCTCTGGATGGCAGGCTGGGAAGGAGGCCTACAAGGTCCAGATGCAGGGGCCATAGGTGCTCTCTTGATTGCAGGTTCTACAGCGGCTTGTCACTTTCCTTCTTCAGGTGACTGGGGGGAGAGGGGGTGGAGAAAGAACATAGATGAAAGACTGAGGTCAAGCCTGACCTGGCCCCTTTCACAGAGGACAGTGGAGGAGGAACTGCCTCCCCCAGGAGCCTAGTGCCCAGTTATACCATGCCCACACCCTGTCCCAGCCTGGCAGAGCTCATGCCCCCTCACTCCTAGCCTAGGGGTGCCCAGTAGTACCTGTAGTAGTCCTCCTGGGCGGGTAGCGGCACACTGTGCAACGGGTGATGGGCGTGCAGCCACTGCTGCTGCTCCAGTGCCAAGCGCTGCAGCTCAGCGGACTGCGCGTGCATGGCCTGCAGCTGGTGAGCTGCTGACATCGGGGCAGAGAGGGAAGCTGGCAGGTCCCGGTAAGGAGCAGCTATGGGCAGGAAGGGCAGGGGACATGTGACTAATGGGGTACTGAATACCGACTCTGGGCCAGGAAATAGCCAGTCACTTTACATATAAAGAAAACTGAGGCTAAAATAGTTAGGCAACAGCCAGTCCTGCAAGTTGCCGGCGGTGGTGTTAGGATTCAAACCTCTTAGCCTGACACTAAAACCTGTGCCTCTCTTAGGCAGGGCCTCGGCCCTCCTATTCCCATTCCCAGCTCCTTTGGGCAGCATTTCACGCCAACCCAAGCCCAACTAGGCCAATCCCACCACCCAATTCCTCCTTTCTTCCCTTCTCTCATTAGATCTTCCTCATCCCCAACCTCCATCCTTACCAAAGAGCTGGTGACGAAGAACTTCATTCTCGTGCAGAGGGTGAGGAAGAAGAGGGTTGGGGAGGGTCCCAGCTGGGTAGGGAATCCGGGTAAGGTGAGACCCTGAGGCCAGGGGGTCAATAAGAGGGTGCACCGAGGCAGAGGCTGGAGGGTAGAGAAGAGGAAGGTGTCACCAGAAGGCAGGTTTGGGGGAAACCATGCATGTGGGTGGAGGGGTCCCAAGTCTGGGAAGAGAGATGGAAAATCAAACAGAGAGATCCAGAGGAATGAGGAGGCACAATGGAAGAACTAGGGGCTGGGGATGGATAGCATAAGAACCTACTGGAGCAGGGACATATGAATGGCAGGACAGATTACAGTTGTCAGGGAGGTCTGAGGAAAAGGAAAGAGAGAAATAGATTGCTTAGAGGAGATGGAAGAGAGTAGAAGGTTTAGGAAATGAGACAGGAACAGATAGGAAGTTAAGGGAGAGAAAGCACAAGGGAGACTGGAATGAATATAAGGCTAGATTAGGCAATAAGAAATACAGTGTAGGGACAGTAGTAAGTAAAGCTCATTACCACCTACGATGCCCAAAACTAAAGCTACAAGGCTGTTTCTGAAAAGGCACAGATCTAGAGATGGGGAGAAACATGAATGACCTCCTGCTGGGAGAAGAGAAGATGGCAAGAAGTCACAACAGAGTTGAATCCAGAAGAGCAAGAAAACAGGTATGTGACGGGCTGCCAGAAAGGGGCTGTAAGGGTAGAAAGGTGGTGCTCCTTCAAAGGTTTCCAGCTTGAGCACATCTACCACCTTGAGAGGGGGCAAGGGGCTGCAGGTCGGGTGGATGCTGGACTCTGAAAGGGGTGGAAGTATGGAGAATAATCTCTGTGGCAAGGCTAGGGCATTAGGAGACAGGCTGGGGGATGACAGGGAGGCAAAGATCAGGGCAGCGCTCAGGAAAGAGGCTCATGCCAGACTAGAGAAGGCCAGACTTGAGAAGAGCCCAATCCCTTGCTGGGGGGCAAGGTGGCCTCAAGTGGTCCAGGAAGGAAGTAGGCATCTCACCTGCATGGATGGCATCCTGCTGGTGGAGGTGCAGGTGAGAGTGGATGTGAGAGTGCTGGTGATGATGGGGGGTCACATTGAGCATCTGCAGTCGGGCCAGTGGATCATTGCCCAGGGCTGCCACCCTTTCTGCGTGCTGCCTCTCAGCTGCCAGACGCTCCGCGTAGGACATGTCAGGCCGCAGGGCTGGCCCAGCGGCCAGCGCTAGACGCTCTCTCTCCAGGGGCCCCAGGCTCGGGTGAAAAGGGAAAGGGTGCAGGCCAGGGGGGCCAGGCTGCAGAGCCAGGCCACCATGTCGGGGGAAGGGATCCAGGCCTGGCCCAGGAACCCCATGTAGGGGTTCCAGCTCACTGGGCTTCACCTCGAAGCCAGGCTTGAGGCGGTCACGGAGGTCTCGTTCACGGGCTTCCCGCTCCCTCTCCCGGGCTGCTGGGTCACTGCTGTACAGGGCTGGGACATTATAACCCAGGAGCCCTGGGTCCACTGCCCCCAGGGGCACGTAAAACGGATGGTTGCGATTGCCAGGAGACATGACGTGGGGCCGGGCATATTCACTAAGAGTGCGCAAGGCTGGAGTGTCGGGGCCCAGGTAGGGGGGCACTGTAGCCACAGCACTGCCTGGCTCAAACGGAGGGCGATGGGGCACTGGGCCGAGAGATGGGCACTCCACTGGAGCACGGCCCTCCTGAGCCAACTTCTGTGGGGTACAGGGAGAAGAGCGGAGTCAGAAGAGCAGTGCTGGAAAGAGGTGACCGGTCTCAAGCTGCTCATTTGTCTCAGCAGCTGAGTGCCAAAATGCAACATCTTATTGGAACTCAGCCTAGTAGGAATTTCCATACCCCCTTCTCCGGAATAGTGGTTCTCCCTACGATCCACTGGTAGTCTGACCTGAGCAGGCCTTCCCCCAACCCAGGCATGCAATGATGCCTCCCTCAGGAATCCTTTGGTCTCCGTTTTCTGGGCTGCAGCGCTTCCTCCGCTCCGATAGGAGGCACAATGACTCCCCGCCCCTTGAGCCTCCCTGTGCGGCGCCGAGGATCAGAAGACGGGCGGCGCACATGGTGACGTACTCACCACGCTCCGTTCCAGCTCGCGTTCCTTCTCGCGCTCGCGCTCCTTCTCGCGTTCCCGCTCGCGCTCGCGCTCCTTTTCTTCGCGCGCGCGCTGCTCCGCCTCGCGCCGCACCTTCTCCACCAGGTCGGCCCGCTTCTTGGCCAGCTTGGAACCCTCCAGCGGCACAAAGTACAGGTCGCTGCGCGCGCACGAGTTAAAGCCGCGATCCAGGTGTTTGTTGAACCTTCCGGGTGCGGAAGCAGTGCGCGCTCAGCCCCTGCGAGCTGCCCAAAGCCAGCCCCCGCAGGCTGAGGGGACTAGGCGAGGGTCTGCAGTACTTTAAAAAGCATCGCGCCAACGCAAGCCCCACCCCTGTGCCTACTCCCTCTTTTCGTCACCACTGTTCTCCAGTTCCCCATCCCAGGTCCGCCCCCGCCTTACTCACCTTGCTGACTGACTGGCGTGGCTGGGCACATCTACCACCTTGGGAGGGGGCGAGGGGCTGCGAGCCGGGGGCACTGGGCTCTCGGGCGTTTCATACTCTTCAGCCGGCTCCTGTTTGATCTGCGTGGCACTCAGGGGCGGCCCCGAAGTGGGGGCCGCAGGCGGTGGTGGCAGGGATGACAGGCCTGAGGGCCCCGCAGGCGGCAGCAGCCCAGGCCCCACGGTGGGCGAGCCTGGCTTGAAGGTCCCTGGGCCTGCGGGCGGCGAGGCGCCTCGGTAGCCTGGTGGGGTCCCAGTTCGGAAGGAGGGTGGCGACCCCGGCTTGTATCCGGGTGGGGTGGCTGTCTTGTAGGCCCCTGGGGACGGGGCTCTCTTCCCATACGGTGGGGGCCCAGGTGGGGAGGCCGTTTTGTAGCCTGCTGGCGAGGAAGCCACTGTGGCAATGACTGTGGAAAGTGTAGCCGAAGAGGTGGTAACCGGAGGCACCGGTGGGAAGGGGTAGGGCGCCCCTTGGGGGCCCTGGGAAGGAGAGGGGTGTGAACACGGGTAGGACCCTTGAGAGGAAGAAGAGTTGGAAGAAGCAGCTGGGGGGCCATTGGGGCCTGCTTGGCTGTAGGACACCTGGCTGTGAGGTGGGGGCAGGTGTGCTGGCCCTGGTGGGTAGGACCTGAGAGACCCCAGGGAGGGAGACATGGCATAAGGGTGTGCATGGTGGGAACTACTGCTCTCCAGGGGGTGGGGATAAGCTCCAGGTGGAGGGGGCCCAGAGCTCCCATGATGCTGCTGCTGCTGCTGCTGCTGCTGTTGCTGCTGTTGCTGGTGGTGATGGTGATGTGTTGGGGCTGGTGGGTGGGCAGTGGACTGGCCTCCAGTAGAAGGAGGGTAGGGGCCTGGATGGGGATTGCTGTTGGCTAAGAGGCGGCCATAGGGAGGAGGTGGGGGGGGACCCTGGCTCCACACAGCCTGGGATGGGAGAGAAGGCTGAGTATACTTGGGTGGCTGATTGGAGACAGAGAGGCTTGTCGGCGGAGGGAAGGAGTGGGGATAACTGGGCAATGCCTGGGAAGCTGGGTACTGGGAAGCAGACGAAGATGAAGAACTGGAACAGGAGGCTGCTGCAGAGCTACCACTAGAGGATGAATAAGGATACCTCATTGGGGGGGCTGGGGCAGAAGAGGAGGAAGCAGGGGGCAGAGGGTGGGGTGAGGGAGCAAGAGTGGGGCCCTTCTCTGAGCCAGGAGGAAGTCCACCCATGCCCTGCCCCATGGCATGGGGAGAGGGTAGATGCCCAGGTAGTGGCTGGGCCCCCAGGCCAGGAGGAGAGGCTGCTGCATTGTTAAGGGGTCTCAGAGCAGGTGGGGGAGGCAGATTTGGTGTCACATGAGGGAAGGTGGCTGGTGGTGGAGCAGAGGGTAGGTTTCCACCACCCACTGGAGTGTTAGGCGGCTTTGTTGGGGGAGCACCACCAGCCCCAGAGCTTGATATTGAAATGGGGGTGGTGGGTGGGGGGTGCTGCTTACCCCCACTAGGGGCCCCTACTGAAGAGGCAGGTCCTCCCCCCTTGGGACCCATTGCAGGTCCAGATAAAACTCCACCAGCACTCCCAGGGTAGAGCTGTGGGTGAGGGGGAGGGGCCCCAGGAGGAGCCTGGAACATCCGAGATGTGGGGGGCTCCATGGGAGCATGATATCCAGTGGGTGTCACAGAAGGATGGGGTTCAAAGCCAGGTTCTGGCTGTCGGGGGTTGCTGTCTGGTGGTGGAGGGGAAGGAGGAAAGAGTGGAGGTGGGTGGTAAGGGCGGGCAGGGCCCTGGGACAGGCCAGAAGATGAATCAGAGTCATTCTCCACACTTCCAGGGCTGTAGATGCTGGGGGACGTGCTTCGGTTATCCTGGTCTATATCCCTTGGGTCACTGCTGCCATCATCATTGAGGCTCCGCCCATCTAAGCTGTCCAGATCTGAAGGGGACTGTGGCCGAGGAAGCTCCTGCTACGGAAAAGGGAGGGCTGTTTTCCCCTTTTCCTTGCCTTTCTTGCTTCCCCTAGGTTTGGGGCTCCCCTTGCACAAAATCATTTCCCCCTCATAGCACACCACTGAGCCACAATGTGATGAATACTCTTGCTGAAGCCCATTCCCCTGCTATCTGGGGATTCCCCCACTCTCGCCACATTCTCAACTGCTCCCTAGCAGCCAGTCTTATTTCAATACCTCCTTGTAAAACCCTATTCCTTCCTCAAGTGTCTCAAGCACCTTCTACTCATTCCCAGATGAACCAAAGTCACTGTCTTCCATCAACTCATATCCACCCTCTCAATGCCTTTACCCCTTTAACATCCCAGAAATCCTTCGTTCTTAAAAAGACCACTTCTGCATTTTCCTTATGAGTTATCTGTTCCTTCTACTAAGACTTTTCATCCTTAGCCTCCTCCCCAGCCCCTTTCTGAAAAAATCAAGACCTAGAAAAGAAAAGGCTAGAATCCCTCATACTCTTCCAGTTCCCCTGCTTGGTCATCTAGTGTTCTGGCCAATGCCCTAAAGATCTGTCTGACATACTATATACAGGGCTACTTTAATAAGCACTAGCATAAGACTTTTCTCTCATATTCCAGGTAAGATTAAAGTAGGAATCCTGAATGCAAGGAAATGTGGGAGAAAGAATGGTCAGAAGATGGGTCAGGATGGCTGCAAGGGTCTCTCACCTCAGTTTTGGTCTTTTTTGGTGCGTTGGTCTCCTCACTTTCACTCTCTGAGATCTCCTCACTCCGGCCCTGCTTGCTGACCTTTGGGGTGGAGGCTTCCTCTACTCGGGCCTTCTGTTAGCGAGAAAGAGAATTCCTGTTTTATACCTTCCAAGCTTCCACCATTACCCTCTGCCAGACAGGAAGTAACCCCCACAATACACACACATATGTCCTCAGCCCCAGTGCCTGGGCATCCTGTGGGAGGACCTCAGGACAGAATACCTTGGCTGTCTGCCTAGACTTCTCGGCTTTGCCATCACTGCTGGATGTGCTGACCCCTCCAGGGGAGGCCCTGCCCCTTGATCTCAGTTCTTCCCGGGGCCCAGGGGCCTCTTTCTTCCGTCCACTCCTCATTGACATCTGAGGGAGAAGAAGGGGAACAGATAATATAGTTTTTCCTTTTTTACATTGCACCTAACTTTATGATTTGCCTTATTTCTATTCTTTCTCTCCAGGCCCTTCCCCCTATCTTCCCTGCCCCTAATCGTTCATGTCTTTCATTTAAGCTGTTACTCACTGAGTCTTTATTCTGTCTTGTCTTCATTCTTCAGGCTGTGGAGACCCCATTCTCCTCTGCCTGGGCAGCTGAATACAGAAACTTCTCTGCTTCACCCCAAACTCCCCACGTCTGTGGCCTGGGAAGCAGGAAGCAGGATCTCCAAGTTTGCAATGTAGGCACCTGGAACTTGCAGGATCTGTTTTCAGTGAAGCCTGTTAGAAAAAGACCATCAGAGCCTCCAAATTGGGGAACAGAGTCTGAGGAGGATACTACTGTGCTTCTCAAGGGGCTGAGCAAGTGGCCCAGCCCTAGGCTTTTGGGCCAAGAGGTACAGGCCCCATAAGACATCGCTGGCTTGCCCCATGGACTACCCAGCTATCTACAAGTGAAGGAGACTCTGCTTACAATGTCACCTCTTTTATTTCTGGGGAAGGCATTAAGCTCAGATGTATCTATGAGCCCCAATTCAGGAGATAGCACTATTTTACCCTTCATGATCCCTAGGAAATATTTGTGCACACACGAATTCCAGAGAGCCTCACAAAGGAGCATAAAGAAACACAGTTGAAATATTAACTTAGTTATTGAGTACCTTCTTTATGTCAAGCCCTTACATATACACAATTTAATATTTACAACCAACCCTGAAAAGTAGGTGTTCTTATTACTCCCATTATATAGGTAAGGAAACTGAGGCTCAAAGTTTGTGATTGTGACTTGCCAACTTCATATGATGAATACACAGGGAGGAACCAGTGACAGCGCCAGAATCAAGCCCACATTTCCCTGACTTCAAAGCCCATGTTCTTCTATACTTTGCTACGCTATACTCTTGTCAGAAGTTAGAGAATCCTCAGAAGGCCTAGATCAGTCTCAGAGACATGAAAAGAATCTTTCTTCCCATCAGAGTAGGTAGGAGAAGAATGTCCCATTCTACAATGCAAAGGCACACAACCCTACCAATCCCAAGACCAAACCTAGGTATCCCCAAAGTGCAGAGCTTCATTTTTGAAAGCCTCATAAAGACTTCTTGGGTTCCTGAAGGCCAGAGAAAAAGGCAGGACTTTCATTTTACCAGCCAAATCAGCGAATATCAGTGAGCACACAATACAAATTTATAAATTTGTGAGCCTAACCTCCCACTTGGCTCAGACGGAGACACACACCTCCTAGCCTATCTATATATCTATATAGTCAACTATTTTCATTTGCACTTGTTTGTATTTCTTGCTAAGCGTCACATCTTTCCAGACCGTATGATCTTTCGAGAGCAAAAATGTTCTTTTTACTGTTTTATTCCTTTCTATATGCCCCACTGATGTCATGTATATATGGGTGTTCAGTTCTTGTTCTTGACCTTGAAACCCACTAACTTCTGTAGGTCTTCTTGGATGAAAAGCTTCTAGCCGTGGTGGGAACAGAGTAAGCTTACCTGCCTGTTCTGAGTTAGGAGGCCTGGCTAGATGAATGGCATTTCCACATTTTAAAGCATATTTTCCCTAAGGAATACAAAGTAATTCTCACTCACCCTCACTGAACCCTACTGAGGCAGGCAGTGAGGGATGAGCCTAACCTTTCCAGAAAACTTAATAAGAATTTACTTACAGTCACAAAATAGCTGGGACAGAGTCCAAGGCCTTCTGAACTTACAACTGATCCACTGCCCGCTAAACCAGCCATTTTTCTTCAACTACAACTATTACCACATTTTTGAGTTGTGTAGATTGATTTTAAAATACTGTCAACTCAAAAAATCCAAAGAACAAAAGCCAAATAACAAAAGGGGAACACAATCTTAAAGCACAACAATGACTATTTGTGACTGGTATGTCTTTGCCAGCCCCTCTAAAGAAGGGTGCTCATCTGTCCTCCCCAACACAGAACCTGCTTACCAAGTCATTTAGAGCTCAGGGATCCAAAAGGTCAGAGAAATGCAGGAATGTACCTGAGAAAGCCTAGTGTGCCCCTCCCCCACCCAACTTTTTTAATCAGCTGAAATCTGATAAAATAAGCAATGAGTAGCTTTGAAGGAGAAAAAGCAGTCATAAAAGGGTAGGTAATCCTGTGGTAAGGAGGGGCAGGGGGAGCAAAGATGTTAGGGTTGTATTTATGTGTCTGAACCAGGGGCATGTTTTAGCACTAGCAAGCTTAGCTATACTCCATCTTGCCCTAGTAGCCAGTCACTGTAACTAACATTTATAGAGCACCTACTATGTGTCTAGCAACACACTAAGCACATTCACCTTCACTGCCTTACTGCAAAGGGAAAATGATAAGACCAGATTGGGGAAGTGGAAAAGTAAGAAATAGGAAAAGAGTCTCTAAGTAAGAACAGGAAGAAATATGAGGATGTCAGAGGGACTACAATAGAGGCACAGGCTTTTCTGGGAAGGGCTTGAAGGGTGAATTTCAGGATCATTGGCCCATCCCCCATCATCATTCCAGACCTGCCAGACTAACAAACCGGTCCAAAGAGATTCCTAGATAACAATGCAGCCCAGACCAGCAGATAACAATGCACAGGCCTAAACCTCCAGGGAATCCAGGATTGTCAGAGGGGCCCCAGAAATTATCTATAACACTTTTATTTTACAATGAAGCCCAGGCTCAAAGAAACAGAAGTGACTTGCCCAAGGTCACAGTTAGAGGTATAGCCAGGACAAGACTCAGTTCTCCAGGGTATTTCCACTGCACCAAGCTGTTCCACAGCCCTCTCTCCCCTGGGCCACCCTCACCTGGGATGGGCTTGGAAAGCCCAGCCATTCTACAAGGTCAGGGATATAGGTCAAAGGTTAGCTGAGGGAAATGGTCACTGTGGCGAGAAAGAAGATTGGGGAAGGGAGACTCAAGTTTAAGAAAATGAAAGAATATCAGTGCAAAGAAGCAAAAAGACTACTGTATGCAAAAAGTCCCTAATAATAAGGGAGATGGAGTCAGAAAGAACTACCAAAACATGGTATAACTTGAATAGAGCATTTCCATGCTCCCATCATGCCTAGGGGGAGGGACTTGGAGAGACCCTGATGGGCAAGTAACATATCTACCTATGTCCCACAGACTATTAGATGGAAAGGGGTGGACCCCCTAGGAAACCTATCCACCAGCAGCACCAGAAACATCCTCCAGAACCCAGACAGAATCCCAAGGACATAGCCAAAGGCTGAGGTCCAATCAAGATTCTGAACCTCCACCTATTGGACATCCCACTGGATCATTGCCATGGTAACGAAATGGCAGAAACTGCCCCTCAAGAGTCTATCCCAGGGGTCCATCTGCCAGCCACTCCCCCTCCAGTTGCCAAAGCAACTCCTACCCTCCTATAGTACCCTCAGGGAAGAGAGCTTAAAAATACCTACCCCAGTAGAAATAAGCCCATGTACAAATGGAAATCTTTGGAGCTCAAAACAGCAATGAAGACAACCCCCCTTCCCCCAAAACCACAGCTAGAGGGTCAGTGGGTGCTCTGGAGATTTGAAGGTGGAGGTGACAACTTGACTGGAGTGCCTATAAAATTGCCCAATTCTCTCCTCTGTTTCCACCCTCCCAGAAACCCTTTCTCCTTAACTCTCCCTTCAATGTTCCTCCCTCCTCATTAGTTTTAGGAGGACCCACATTACGCGGCCCCAGTGTACTCCTTCCTCTCCAAGAAGTAACTATGCCTGAAATTGGGAAAAAAAAAAAAAAAAAGACTAGAGGTGACCTGGAGTAGGGGAAATAAAACTGAGTCACAAAGGCATTTCCTTACCACTTCACCCGGGGAACACCTTGGGGTCTTCTCAGAGGTGGACTTCTCTCTTTGGCCCTTTCCTAGCCTCTGTTTCCCCAGGTTCCGTTCCCTTCCCTCATCAGCTACAACCCCTCTCTACCCATCTACCACACCCCTTCCCACTTCCCACTTCCCTCCCATACCTAGCATTCCCAACCCTGGGCTCTGAAACCCAGGTTCTGGGCCTTTGGGGCTTTTCCTAGAGCCCTCATGCCCCACCTCGCTGCCATCTCTCCATTCCTTTTTGCCTTAGCCCCGAAGCTCCCTCACAGGCATCCCCGTTTTTCCTCTGCTAATCTTCCACCTCGGTGTTCCTCTTTTGGTCCCGGGGTCCTGGCTACCCTCTTGCCCCATCAGCCCTCCTCCTGAGACCCTCCCACCTACCCCCACCTGCCCGATCCTCTGGGTGCCCCCGGCCTCCACTCCTCCACGGGAGCCAGCCCCACCCCGAGCCCCCAGCTTCAGGCCTGGCAGTGCCCGCAGTGGGGGGACCGGAGTGGGAAAATAACAAATGGAGGCGGCGGCGGCGGGAGGGGGAACAGAGAGGAGGTGGGGGTGGGGAGCCGCGGGCCCGAACCCCGGGGAGCCCGAAGCCCGGGCGGCGGCAGATCTTACCTGCTAGTGCTCCGGACCACTGGTTGGCTCCGAGCGCGATTCGGGGCTCCGGCGCCTCCGGGGGGCGGCGGCGACCGCTCCCCGCCCCCCTGTCCTCTTCCCGGCTTCAGTCGCCGCCGCGGCGGCGGCGGCGGCGGCCCCGACCACCTCGGAGGGCAGCCCCCATCCCCCTTCCTTCCCCCAACCTGGTCCCGATCGCCCGCCGGCACCCGGAGCAAATCCCGATCCCGGCTCTCGCTCAGCCCCTCCCAAGGCCCGCCGCCTCCCCCCGGCCGCCCGGAATGCACGGGCCGCGCCGCCCGCCCGCGCCGCTCCACTCGCCCCCGCGGCTCGGCCGGCCCTCCGCTCTGCTCTGCCCCGCCGCCTCCCGCCCGCTGCCCGCGCCGGCCCCGCGCGGCCCGCACTCGAGCGATTCCCGGCCCCCTAAGCGGCCTCCGCCCGCGGCTCCCGCCCCTTCCCGGTTGGTCGTCTCCCTCGCCCCCTCTTAGCCCCTCCCCGAGCCCAGCGGTCCCCCAGTAATGGGTCCCGGCCCCAGGCCCCGGCCCGACGCGGGGCTGCGGGCGGGCGGGCTGGGCGGCGCGTCCAGCGACTAGCACAGGAAAGCGGCCGGCGAAGGGAGGGAGCCTGGGAGAGGGGGATGGGAGAAGGGAGGAAGAGGGAGAAGGAGGGAGCGCGGAGGAACGAGGAGAGAGGGGCCAGGAGGGAGACGCGAGGGAGGGAGCGCCAGGCAAGCTGCGAGGGGGGGAGAGAGGGGGATCGGAGAGGGGGAGGCGCTGTGCGAGTTGGCCGAGACCGAGGCCGAGGGGGCCCGGGGCGCGGGGAGGGGTTCGCGGAGGCGGAATGTGGGGAGCCCGCTGGCCTGGCGCGGGAGAGGACTAGGTAGGAGGGGCTATGGGTTTTAAGAGCAGATATGGGGGAGGCAGGAGAAGTTTGGGGGCAAAGGGGTCTGTGGCAGAGATGAGGTGGGAGTTTGTGGGTATGTGGCAGAGATTGGGGTAATGGGGTGAGATTGGAAAGATGGACCTACATGGGGGCTTTAGGGGCAATGAGGTGTATATGACTAGGAGATGAAAGAAGCTAGAGGTGTGACGGTCTGTGGCAGACATGTAGGGGGAGAGTTTGGGGAGACAATTATAAGAGAGATAGGATGGAAGTTTGGGGTCATAGGAGGGGAAGAAATTGAAAAAAATGGAGACATATATAGGAAGATGGGGTTTCTGGAAGAGAGTAGTATGTGGGGGTGACTGGTGTTGGGAAAGGAAATATAAGAATTTGGGAGTGATGAAGACAAGCTGGAGAGAGACAAGTCCAGAGAGGTCAGTTTGGAGAGAGACCGGGAAGCGTGAGGAACCTTAAAAAGGGATGATGGAGGTGGAGCCAGGTGCATTTTCTAGGGAGGCTGGGGTTCTGGGTAGGAAAAGAGGGTGGAAGACACAGAGATGGCTGGGTTCTGGGGGTGGGGGGATTCCAAGAGAGCTGAGGATGATTTTGGTTGGCAAGACAAGTAGATACAATGGAGTGGGGGTGGGTAAAGATTGGAAGGAAATGTAAGACAAACAAGGCCTTTGGTGGCAGTATGGAAGGGGAAGGTCAGTGATTCAGAAGACAGAGTGGAAGGCAAAGCAGTAGAAGGGAATAATAGAAATGGGGGAAGGCAAGCCCCAGTGTAGGTGAGGGATTAATTTATAGGCGTGGGACACCATCCTCAGGCCCACTTCTCTGGCAGTGTCTCCATTTTCCTTCTCAAATCTGTTTGAAGTCATCACCGATGGCACGTTGGGCCCCAGGGAAGGGATTGGGTGGGGATTAGGCTCAATGCAGAGCCAAGTCCCTAGGTGCCCTGTTTCCCCAATCCCAATCCTTCTAATGTGGAGACAGTCCCCACCACAGACCAGGCTTCCTTCTCCCCCACTGCCAGTGGCGGCCTCTGACTCTGCCAGCCTTCCAGCCATTCCCAAACTTCGGCATTGAAGCCAGCACCCCCACCCGTCCACCACCAGTGTCTTCTTCTGGGCTGGCTCCCTGGCCCCACACCCAGCAGCAACATCTCCCAGGACAAAGGACACCAAGACACTGGGTGATTTTTGGCAGGCTAGATTGGGAAGGCCAGAGAATGGGAGGGAGGCAGGCTGGGAAACAGGAAGAGCTGGAGCTGGAGTATGGATTGGGAGCCCTCAATAGCGCTCCAGATTTGAAGTAGGGGTAGGGTATGTGTGGGGCCAGGCCACCTAGAGGCCAAAGGTGGGCCCTCAATGGCAGGATCCCACCAGCTTTCCGGGAAGGAAGTAGGTTAACTCTGTAGCAGCTTGGTAGATTTCGGCCCATTATTTCCTTGGGCCAGGCTCAGCCAAGTTCTAGGAATACCCAAAAGCTCTAAATGGATTCTAAAGCACTGGGGACCCTGAACAAGAAGGCTTCCTTAACCTGGGAAGGAATCACCACTCTAGTCCTAGAATTAGTTGGCACTTTACCACCCATGCCCACCTTCCTTATCCCTCAAGGGCCTTCAGGAGACCAGGCCAGCTCCCTATCCACGCCCCCCCCCCTTCTCCCTCAGTACCCTAGGATAGCGCCTGCTCCTCCCCAACCCCTAACTTTGTTCCAAGACTCCTCCTTCCCCCTCCTCCCCTCCCTATTGCATTTCCTCTCTTTCTGCACTTTTCAGTTCAGTCTCCCACTGGGCCCTGGCCCAGGCCCTTCCTAACTCCCTTCCAGGCTGAATTATTCTCCCTCATTTTTTTTAACTACTAAAGGGATGGGTTAGGATGGTCATATAGCTCAGCCTAAAAGACAAATTTAGGCATAGGTAGAAAAATGGGGAGCAAGAGGAGAGAAGCCAGGGCCTACCCTCTCCAATTCCTCCCCTACCTGAGGGCCAGGCTCATAATTCAGCTTCAGGAAGCATCAAACACACACGCACCACCACCACCACCCCTCACCCCAGTTCCCTTTCTGGCCCCAGCCCCCCACAACCCACCGGTCTCCAGGCAACGGCACAAAGGGAAAGTAGAGAGAGGGGCCTGGGAAGCCCAGGCAGAGCTAGCTGTAACCCAATCCACCCAGTACCTGGGGTGTGTGGGGGGGTGGGGGTGGGGGGGGGTGGGGGTGGGGGGGTTGGAGTCATGGCTGTCAGAGAAGGTGACTTAGCAAGGATGGGGGAAAGGGCAGAGGTTAGGAAATATGGCTCCAACCAGAATCAGCTTGGAGTTACTGAAGATGGATATAATGGACCCCAGAGAAAACCAAGAGGCACAGAGGAAAGTACAGTGTGCCCCAAGGGAAACAGAAAGGGCGCCAGGAGACACAAGAGAGAAGGGAAAGATGAGATGCCTGTATTGAAATGAAGCAGCACAGAGAAGAGGGGGCAAGAAACTCTGAACTGAAAATGACTGAGGTGTCAGTGACACAGCAAGGAAAAGAACAGGGACATGGGTCCTTCCCATGCAGAACTGGAATCCTCTTCTAGTCCTGGAGCTGAGCAGGATGGCAGAGGGAGCCCAGGACCAGAACTCAGAGTAGAAACAGAGTGGGAGGCCCACAGAGGGAACAACCTTGAAATTCCTCCCACCCTCCTTGAGCCAGGCTTCAGTATGGTGTCCTACAGAACCTTGACTCCCTCTAGTGGCCACAGCTCCCCACAGGTGGTCTGTGCCCTTGTACCCAAAGCAGTGAGGGGGTTTTCCCCCCCACTGGGTGGCTCCTGGGTTCCCATCTCAATGCCGGGGCTCCACGGGAGCTGAAGAGTTGTAGTGGGTCTCCAGACACACACTGGCATCCTGCCCACAGGCTGATCCACCCAGGGGTCCTGTTGAGCACTCCAGGTCCTCAATCTCCAGTTTACTGGAGCTCTTTCCTCAGGCCCTCCTCTACACCCCCAGTAACGTCCCCAGTCCCCCATCTTGCAGGGGGTGATGGCCACACAATGCTGTCTCATCCCGGAAGCAGCCAGGATTTTGTCTGGGAGAGGCCCAGTATGGGAGCTACTCCAGTCCACCAGCTTTATCCCTTCTTTGGCCAAGGCCCTTTAGGAATCTGAAAACACTCTGGACTCCTTTCCCCAAAAATGCATGTACACACAAAATTTTGGATAATTTGAAAAATTATTGGACTCCAGGTTAAAATCCCTAATTCACCTGGGTCCTGTGGCCATGCTTGCTGCTGAAAAGGCAGGGGCAACACAGACCCCACCTGGCCAGGGTGAGGTAGGCAATGTCATCATCTTGGCCATATTTGTTCTGTTTGTCTTCCTCCATTTGTGCCCTCCCCAACTCTGCTGTCCAGTTTCACCAACTTCCTTCTCGGTGCTCCATCTTCTCTCCCCTCATATGGACTACAAGACTCCTCAGACACAATAATGCACGGTGATTTTAATGGTGGTGCTCATTTCAACTCCACAGGGGTGGTGGCAACTGTGGAACATGGCACGGGGGAGCGAGACGTTGCTCTGGTGCAGCTGGAGGAAGAGCAGGGAAGCGAGGGCCGGGGAGAGAGTTCTCAGGGAAGAGCCCCCAGGCACACAGCCCCGCTTCTGGGGGGAGCCAGGCCTCAGTGAAGGGTTGGAACACACAAAGGAACTGCCAGCAAGGCCCTTTTTTCTGTTACCCTTTGCATTCCAGCAAAACCTCCCACCCCACGCCATCTCGGAATCTACAGCCACATGAAATACAGACATCTAGTCCCCTCCAGCCAGGCCAGTTTTTGGCTCTGGAATTATGGGGAAATGATTAACTAATTAACAGGATGAATGATAAATAAATAAATAAATAAATAAATAAATAAATAAATAAATAAAAGGCACACTAAAGCCTTAGGCCAGGCATGACCACGCAGCCAGCAAGCCCCTCTACCACAGCACCATGCGGTGCCTGGCTGATATACAACACGGAAAACACATGGAACCAGCACAAGTGACACATGGCCCCTCTCTAAACACCTAAACAAACAACTCTGATGCTCCCGTCACAGGCCCTGATCATTCCTCCATGGACCCCTTTATAATCCTCAGTCCCATTGGGCCAGTCTTTGAGGAGAAAGAATAGGAAGGAAGAAGTGGAGAGTGTAGAACCCAGAGAGGGAGAGCAGAGAGAGCAGGGGCGGGACAAGCCCAGGAGCAGTGCAGCAGGTCAGCCAGGATGTCTGGGGTGAAATAGCACAGATCAGGACAGGAAGGGGCTCCAGGAGGATGGGAGAGGAGGTCCAAGTCTCCAGGCAAGTAGAAGGATCACAGCACGCTGGGATTGCGGAAATTGTGTCCAGCGAAGCGAGCTTCGTCCCCTAGCTCTTCTTCAATTCTGACAGAGATAAGCCAGAAAGGAAACGTCAGGGAAGTAGGAGGATCCCACTTCTCTTTCCAGGAGGCCCCCAGCCTCCAAGCCCCTCATTCCACCTGCTCCTGCATCCTGACCCAAGCGTGCATTCCCTGGCTCTCCCCTGTGACCCATGGGATCCATCCATCAGTGAACTCATTTTTAAAAACCAAATCTTTTCTGTATCTACTGTTCTCCAGGCCCTGGGCACTGGAGATGGAAGGGTGGGCACACAGAGCTTTTATCTCTCTGAGCCCTGGGCTCCCACTCCCCAGGTTCCCTCACCTCATGAGTTGGTTGTACTTAGCCAGACGCTCAGAACGGCACGGGGCACCAGTCTTGATCTGAAACATCCCAAAAGATAAGCAGCTCGGTGGCTGCCCCTTCATTCCTTGAAAGGAAACTTAACACTCCCTTGAAATTTCCCTGACTCCCTTAAACACATGGAAGGAGACCCACCTGAGGCAGAACCCACCAATTCCACAAAGATCTCCCTTGCACTCACCTGGCCTGTGCACAGCCCCACCACCAGGTCTGCGATGAACGTGTCCTCAGTCTCTCCTGAGCGATGACTCACCATGACCCCCCAGCCATTCTCCTGGGCCAGCTTGCACCTGTATCCATACACCAGCACTGACCCCCGGTCCCTCACATAGGGTATTCTCTTCCCAGCCCCAGCTTTGGTCTATGCTAAGAAACATCTGGAGAGAAGCTGGGAGGGGAGTAGAGAATCAGGGATGGAGGGAGCAAAACCGAGAGCTATGAAGGTGATTCCAGGTTCCCTGCTCTCTTCAGCATTTGTGGGCAAAATCAGGCTTACAGCCCTTGCAAGAGGGGTCCTGAGAAACAGGGACTGGGCAGGAGAGAACCAGGAAGCACTCACGCTTGGATGGCTTCAGTGACTGAACCGATCTGGTTGACTTTCAGCAGCAGACAGTTGCAGGCCTTTTCCTCCACTGCGCGCTCAATACGCTTTGGGTTGGTCACTGTCAGGTCATCACCCACAATCTGGATCCCTACATTGGCTGTGAACTTCGACCAGGCAGCCCAATCATCCTGGTCAAAGGGGTCCTCAATGGAGACCACTGCAGGGAGAGTGGTGAGGGGGCTGTTGACCCTCCCTGGGGCTCTGGATCAGGCAGAGACAACTCCCTTTGGTTCCCTGAAATGCCTATATCCCTTAGCTAACAGAACCTGCTCATCTTTGCTCCCCACCAAAATCAGCCTGCCCTAACTGATTCTTACCTTGATTCTTTCATAAAACCTTCCCAAAAAACCAAGGGCTTAGAACCTTTCTCACAACCTATCTTTGCATTTTCCTATTTTCACTACCAGGAAGCCCTTCCTCATTACTAATCAAAATCCTCTGTTTTTCTTGCACTGTCTCAGGAAAATGGAAGTCAATTGCCTCCATGCAGGGGTAAAAGCATGAATTACATAGGGTAATTCAGTTCCTCATCAGCCTTCTGTTCTATTCACACATCACTTCCAGCTCCATTCAGCAACCACAATTTTATCCATCAAAAATACTGAAATGTGCTAGTTTCCTGCTAGGTCTGGTCACCCTCTCACCATTCTTGGTTTCTTCCAAAGCTTTCCCCATGTTCCTAGTAGCTTCAGAGCCCATGACTTTAATCAGGATCCGAAGCAGATGGAACAAGTTCATCATAGATACCTGCACCTTTATACTACACACAAAGCCCAGGCCTGCAAAAGCCTTCTTCACCCCATCCCTTGCTCTCAGATTCTTCTTAGGGCACCTCCACCTGGCACCTGAGTCAGCACCCTATAAGGTCCAGAGTTGCCCCAACACATCCCTGCCTGCCCCTTGCCCTCTCTGTTGCTCTCGTTGCCCCCACACACACCCCCACACCCCCTGCCCTATCTCACCAGGATAGTCCCTGACAAAGTCCTGGTAGAGGGACCCCAGCTGGTCCCCAGTGATATATCGGGAGGGATCAGCAGGAGACTTGAAATCCAAGTCATATTTGCCATCACGATAAAACTCTGAGGCAGCGACATCCATGCCAATGACAATCTTTTCCGTGTAGCCAGCCTTGTCGATGGCTTCCTTCACCAGCTCCAAGGCTGGGGATGAAACACAGTGAGATTATTAGCAGGAAGGGTGGGCAAGGATGAATAAGGGAAAGGAAGAAATTCAGAGCAGAGGTGGAGGACTTGCTGGGGAGGAGTCTGGCTAAGGTTCTTGTTAGGGTGATTCCCAGGTCTGAGAAGAGAAGACCATCTTTCAGGAAGGCAGAGGAATGGAATTCTATTAATAATAGTTTTTTTTTCTTATTTTTATTATTTTTTAATATTTTTTTTAAATAGCTGTCGTTCATTGAGGGCTAACTATGTCACCTAAGCACTTCATATATATGTTTCATTTAATTCTCACAAGAATGCTATGAGGTAGACACTATTATTAGCATTCCCATTTTACAGATAAGATGAAGCATGGAGAAATTAAGTAAAGAAGATCACCAGCCAGTAACTCTTCAAGTCAGGGTTCAAATGCAGGCAGCTTGGCCTCAGAACCTTAACTCTGAGCCACTACCGGTATTGTTTCTATTCACTATACAGTTTTTCCCAGGACAGAGAAAAGTTAGGAATCCTCAAGGCCTAAGAAGTTGGGGTGGGAATGGGATAGATTTGAATAGATTCCCTGGAGCTTAGTGTATCTCATCAAACTGAAAATCCTACAGAGTTAAAGGCTGGGATGAATCCCACAGGTGACCCAAACCACCTCCTAGCAGTCCCAGGGGCTCCAGTGAGAATTAACAGTTCCTAACAGATCTGGCTGGGCAGGTGAGGACTGTCTTCCAAGGCCTGCATGTGAATGTGGCAGGCCCTCTGGAACCCACTCCAAGGACTGGCACCTCTTGGAGCTAGCAGGAGTCAAGGACCGCCCACCCATACTCCTTAGGACTTGGTGAAGTGTGTGACCCTTCCTGATGGCCCAGGGTGGAGTGAGACTTGGTGTTGGGAGTGGAGCTCTTGGCCTCACCTTCACTGTTCTCCAGGATATTGGGGGCAAAGCCGCCTTCATCTCCCACATTGGTGGCATCCTTGCCATATTTGTCCTTGATGACCCCCTTGAGCGTGTGGTAGACCTCTGCCCCAAGTCGCATGGCATCCCGAAAGCTCTCAGCGCCCACTGGGAGGATCATAAACTCCTGCATGGCCAGCTTGTTCCCAGCATGAGAGCCACCATTGATCACATTGAAGGCCTTGGAGCCACAGGACAGAAAAGTCACTGAGCACTTTCCTTCCTGCCCCTGGGGGTGTTCACCCAAAATCCCCAACTTCCCCCAGCTTCCCAGACTCCAAGTCTCATGTCCCCATCCTTTTTCTTTAGCTGCCCCAATTCCCTTTCCTCTTATTAGTCTTCACAAGGTTTCATGCTCTCCCTGCCCCCACCCCTGGGAGAGGCACAGGCATGGCACAGTGCTCACCGGCACAGGCAGGATGAGGTCTGAGTTCCCCGCCAGCTGAGCAATGTGTCGATATAGGGGCAATTCCCGCTCGGCTGCCCCTGCCTTACACACGGCCAGGGATACACCCAGGATGGCATTGGCCCCAAACTTGGCTGGAATATTACAGAGGAAGGCACTGAGCACAAATGACCCCTTCCCCTTCAAGCCCTTGCCTCCACCTATACTCCCCAAAGGAGCCAGTAAAGGAGACCTCCTCTGCACTCTGCTCTCCTGCAACATCTCGTCTATTCTCTCCTGAAATAGCAGGGGAGGTGGAGGTAGAAAGGAGGTGACTGGAAAGGGCAGAGAGCTGCACTTATTTCTAAACATTCCAAGACCAGACTATCTCACGCCAACTCCCTCCTCTTGGTGCTGCAAAGAGGATCTTCCTCTGTCTAATGTCACTCCCCCCACCCACCCACCCTGCAGTTACTCATCTTCTCCTGCCCTGGCTCTGAGGAGAATATGGAAAAAGAGCTAGTCCTCTGACAGTCCTTCCTCAGGAAGCCCCCACAGCACTGGCCCCTTCAGTTCTCTTTCTGCTCCACGTGTCCCCACCCTCAGCCTCCCCACTTTCTCCCAGTTTCTGCTTACATTTGTTCTCAGTCCCATCCAACTCCAACATCAGGTTGTCTAGCTTCTCCTGCTCCACTACAGAGAGACCCTGCGGGCACAGCCACCATCACCGAGGGCCAGGATGGAGGCTGGGCCCTAAGGCACAGGGCCCCCCCTTCACACACAGGCTCACATCCAGCCAGGAGGATCCAAACAGGTTCCTATGACAGCAGCCTGTCACAGAACTATAAGGAGGGCTATAAGGAGTCATCTCCCCACCCTTCCTTTGGTAACCATGATTCCCAAGGGGTGGGCCTTTCTCCCCCCTCTTCCTTCTCCCCTAACCCAGGATTCCTTCCAGGACCCTGGTCCTGCCACCCCCAGCAAAGAGCAGGCCTCACTGAGCTGATGAGGGCTGGTGCAATGGTGGTGTTGATGTGGTCCACTGCCTTCAGGACACCTGGGGAGAGGCAGAGAGGCTAGACTTGGTCAGGCCGGGAGGGGCCAGAAGGGAAAAGGAAAGGCAGGCATGCAAGGAAGAGGCTTGGTGACTGGTGTGAGGTAGGAGTATAAAGCTGAGGGGTGGGAGAGCTTGGAAAAGAGAGAAGGCCTCACCTTTGCCTAAGTAACGTTGTTTGTCCCCATCCCTTAGCTCCAGGGCCTCATAGATTCCAGTGGAGGCTCCACTGGGCACCGCAGCCCGGAAAACACCTGGGAGAAGAACATGGAGTGAGGAGGAAGAAAGAAGGACACTACAGGGACCAGGGATCCCTTCAGCCTTCCAGCTCTAAACTCCTGCTTGCCACATCAAGCCCTCTTCCCACACTGCTCCCCAGTACACA
>NW_017732089.1:319095-337770 GCF_001890085.2 Hipposideros armiger
TAATACACACACACACACACACACACACACACACACACACACACACACGGGCAGATGCACAAACAGAGGCCTCCTCACCCAGCTGAGTTCCTACATGCACCAGTAGGAACCCGGAGAAATGAAGCTATGCATTCATATACACATACACAGGTGCACACACAAACATTCAGAGGCGGGGCATGTGTCATACCCTAAACTAGAACACAGAGACCTGCCTATCCTGGCTCCCCTGGACAACAGGATCCAATCCCCACAATCCAGG
Organism: Hipposideros armiger; assembly: GCF_001890085.2. Taxonomy (NCBI): domain Eukaryota; kingdom Metazoa; phylum Chordata; class Mammalia; order Chiroptera; family Hipposideridae; genus Hipposideros; species Hipposideros armiger. Next base: position 319,358 of record NW_017732089.1, read on the forward strand.
CTTGTGAGAGCCTGGCCCACCACCCCATCCCTGCTGGGAATCAAGGAATCCTCCCATCACAGGCCAGAGCAAACCCAGCACCGGGGCTGTGGGAAGGTCCAGGCCCATCCAGTACCTCTGGCAGTGTAGAGATCCACCTCCACCGTGGGGTTCCCACGGGAGTCCAGGATCTCCCGGGCCCAGATCTTCTCTATCGACATGGCTGGGATCTCCTTGGGTAGAAGGGAAGGAAGGAGGAAGGTAAGCGGCTTAGAGGGGTGGAGCCTGAGATCAGTGGGAGGGACCAGAGGCGAGGAAGGATGGGAAAGAGGTTACTGCAGTGGGTGGGGAGTGGGGAGGAGCAGGCTACAGAAGGGATCCCCCCCTTGGGGAGAGGAGAAGGTCAATGCAGTGAGGAAGGGGAGGTCACTGCAGTGGGGGGCTGGGTAAGATCCAACGAAAAGATGGGAGGACACCGCAGTGAGGAGGGGAGGGGCCCGGCAGTGGTTCCCTCGTCCCGAGGCAGCTTCGGCAGCCTCCTGGTGGGGTTCCCCCAGACCTCCTCAGAGTGGAATGGCTGCTAGGCTGTCCTTTCTTCTTGGAGCCAAGAAGGGGATGGGTTATCTGGGTAGTTGGGGCCCCCTACCACAAGCCTCCACGCCAAGGCCCCAATCTCGCTCGCACACGTATGTCCCTCCTCTTCCCGAGAGATGCACAGCAAAGAAGTCTGGGGAGAGGGTCCTGGGAAAGGCCCTCAGTCCCTGGGGATAGCAATTGGAAGTGGGGAGGAGGAGAGACGGGAGTGGGGGGAGGCAGGGCTGAGCCGGTCCTCCTGCCGCCCCTAGACAAATTCTCCCCTCCTCCCCTTCCAACCTCGGGCAGCCGAGAGGGGCTACGTGGAGGAGTGGGAGAAAGGAGAGTCTAGAGGAAGCCCAGGGATGCTGCGGAAGGGCGAGAGAAGACATTTCCCCAGATGTAAAGCCAAAGGGACGTGCCAGGATAAAAACGCACAGCGCGGGGAGACCCCGAACTTAACGTCGACAGAACCCGAGGCGGAGAAGGGCATGGGGCAAGGGGCAGGCCAGGGCGGAGAAGGGAGCGAGGGAGAAACAGGTGCAGAGAAGGCTGGCGCCCAAATGAAGAGGGGGCGACAGCCAGAAACCGAGAGGAGCTGTTCGGGAAGGCGGGGAAGGAGGGTGCCGGGGAGGCGCGGGTGACCGAGCAGGTGCGCAGCGCCCGGGGGAGAGATGCCCGCGGGCCAGCGGGGCGCCGTGGCTAGGGGACGGGCCGGAGGAGAGCAGGGACCGACCGGGTCGGGGCTTCACCTCGGGGCTGGAGACAGCCTGTGGCCGTGTCGGTGGCAGTGGCGGCGGCAGCAGCGGCGCAGAGAGCGGGGAGTGGCGGTGGCGGTGGCTGCGGCTCCCGGGCGGCGGGCGGGGGGCGGCGCCGATAGGGCCGGGCGGGCGCATGTGACCCGGAGCCCCCGATGAGTCAGGAGCCGCCGGCGGAGGCTCACGTAGGAGTGCGGGTGGGGGGCCGATGGGGGTGGAGTGGGGGAGAACGATGAGGGAGGGCCTGTGGGTTACCCAGAACCTGGCCACCCCAGCTGCCACGCACGCTCCCGCCCACGTCCCGACCCCCTGGAAAGTAACAAGCACAGCCTCAACGAGTAATACGAGTCCTGAGGCCTGCGCAGCCAGGAAAGACCGTAACAGACTCGGTGTCTTCCAAGCCTGGTCAGACACAGGGGTATCAAAATGTCTCTTTATTCGAAAACTGAGCTGTTCCTAACACCCCAGCCCGCCTCCGCTGCTCTTCTGCAGCCAACTCTACCAGCATCCGTCGGTCCATCCAGGCTTGGTTCCCACCAGACCTGCCTGATGGCTGCCCTCGTTGCTAGGCTCCAGGCAGAGCTCAGGCCCCTGGTCCGCCTGCCCTACTGTCCAGGTGCCCACCCACAGCCCGGGAGGCAGGCTGTGATGAATCCCCAGGTGCGGGCAAAAGAAGGCAACCTATGACTCTGGGTGAGGGTGTATATGCAGCGAGCCCCCTACAGGAGTCTTCTCAGGTCTTGGGGCCAGTGTCTTTGATCCCCTGGAGGAAGAGGACAGAAGTAAACTCTCTGGGCCTTACTGCTTCCCAGTGCTGCCTCTGCCCCCATCTGAGGTGCCCAGCGGCCACACTTCCCTGGGCTTATCTCCTCAGTCTCTTTCTGCCACACCCTGCCCTCCTTTCTCCTCCCACCCCTGTGTCCTGTTATTTTTAACTTCACAGATTTTTAGCGCAGGCTCTTCCCCTTCTGCCTTCTCTCCTAGGCCCAGCTGCATTCCTCATAAATTACCACCAACTTCCCTCCCCTGCCACCCTCACCACCATGCCCCACACCTGGTCCTTCTAGCTGATCTTCACTCTAGGTCAAGTGTGCCTGCCCACCCCTCACCAACATCTCTGCCTGTCACCCCAATTCTTTTCACTTATTCTTCCGGCTTCCTGATTGGTCTCCTAAGCCTTTCTCAGCTCCTCCCAGATCCTTCTGGTCATTTCTCCTCACCCTGACACCCCTTGACTCCTCACCCTTTTTTCTCTCTCTTGGTCTTCTCCCTTCCTCATCCCCCCCACCCCCCACTTTTATAGCAACTTCTCTCTCCCCTCATCTGCCAGGCCCTTGCCCTCCTCTCCCTGCCGGTTTCCTTACTATCCCTGAAGACTAGAACTGCTGCTAGATGGATGGCTGGTCCACTTCCAAGTCAGGCTCCGGCTCAGCCTCCTGCTCCTGCTCCTCCTTCATCCTCTGACGAATCTCCTGGGCCTCGGCTCGATCCTCCTCCTCGAAGAAGTCCTTGTCCAGACGTTCCAGGTGTGCCATCTGCACCAGGGCCTCCTGGCGGTAGTCATTCTCATCTGTACACGGGTTGTCCAGCAGCACCAACGCTCGAAGCTTGGGCAGGTCCCGAAGCTTGGTGAGCTCCCTCAGGTTGGTTATCATGTTGCCCCTGCCGGTGCGGTCATGAGGGGTTCACCAGGGAATAATAGGCTCTGGAGGCCAGCCGCCAGGAATGGGACCTCTGGGGGAATTTCCCATGGGCTCCGGTTTCCCTAGAAACACTGCCTCTGTGGATTGGCCTGCCAAGCATTGCCAGAGGTGCTGTCCAAGCCTACTCCTGTTCTGCTTCTGCCCTTCAAGAAATCCCTAGTGCCATATTCTATTCTGTAATGTGTCATATTTATCCTTTTGGAGCAGCAAAGCTAGGTCACAACCTTGTCTTGTAGCTGGGGAGCAGAGGGAAATCTCTCTTGCAGGGACAGACTTCTCTGTGTCAATGACACTTAACCAGAGGTTAGAAGATAGGACCTGGACCAATGGAGAAGGGGAAAAAAACTCAACGTGGTGGGTGCTATGTTGATGCTCCCCACAGGAAGAAACTTAGAGGTAGGGATGGGTTGAGGCCTCTCAGCCTGAAGAACAAGCTTCATCTCCTAATGTGCCTCATTGTATATACTGTTCTGTGTGTTTGTTTTCATGTTCTTGCCTCAAGCCTTTATGAAATCGGGTTTAAAGTTTGCTGTCTTATCTCAGTGGGGGTGCTAAACCTCAGCAGTATTTCTCACTGGGAGCACTACATGCACTTTGTGCTGGACTGTCCTGTGCATTACAGGTTTGGCATCTTTGGCCTCAGCGGCACCTCCCAGTCATCAAGAAAATGTGTCTCCACTAAACTTCCAAACACCCCCAGTGAACAGCCACTGAGAAAGGTCCACTACCTCTGTCTAGATCATTAACAGGAAAACAGCACTCCCTCCACCCTACCAGACCAATGTGGCAGACCTAAATAGCAAGAGGTTTCTCCAGGAATCAGGGCAGGAATTGGGGTTTAAGGCTCAACTACCTCTCCCTACTTGGAAATTCTGTTTCCATTGCCAGCCTTGAGGATTTGGCCTTGTTGATTAAGGAGGCAATTTCTTTACATCTTTGCTTAAAGAAACACACATAAAATCCTCCATTAGACAAGAGTTCCTGAAATAAAGTACCCCTGATCCCAGTGCTTTCCTATCTAGATAAGTTCTTTCAAATACTCGTCTCTCCTCACATCTGAGCACATTTTGTGTCTTATATGAGTAAGGGGGCCATTCCTTATAGGTGGGGCTCAGGAGAAGAGAGGCAGGAAATGGGAAGGGGAATTGGGGCTCAGGAGATGAAGAAGGGCAGTAGAAACTTAAAAGGGATAGAATCAAGAAATGTAAAGCCAGATTGAGTCCCTTGAGAACAGGGACCATCTCTGATTCCTTTAGGTGTTCCTGAAACACAACGCAAGGCCTGGCACATAGCATGTTCTCAATAACTGTGGATTGAATGAATAAGGATTCAGGGGTCTCAGCCTATAAAGGTCTTAGTGTTGCAATTAGGACTGAATGTAGAAAAAAGTGAGGAAAGGAGAGGTGAGGATCAGGATGGAGGATGAGGTGAGAATCTAGGAGTGGGCTAAGATGCGGGGGTTGGGGCCAGGGAGGAACACAGGGTCAAAAACTGCTCCTGGTCAGGGGTAGGATCAACATGGGTTCTGGAGGGGTTACATACCTCAGGTTGAGGTATTGCAGTGATTGCATTTCCTTGGAGAAGCCACTCAGAGTTTCAATATGGTTGTCTCGAAGATGCAAGGTAGTGAGATTCGTTAGGTTCTCCAAGCCTTCCACCTTCTTCAACATGTTCTGGGCCTAGACCCCAGGATATAATAGGTATATTGGGAGAAAGGAGAGAAACAGAAAAGAAAGAGAAGTCAGAAAGAGATACAGCAAAAGAGGAAATCTAAGAGGTAGAGAGGCAGGGGTGCAGGAGGGGGATGGAAGTGGGTAGAGATCGGAATAGAGAGTAAAGAAGTCCAGGAGAAGATGCCAGCCCAGAGGAAGGTCAGCAGTAACCCTCTACTGACTGATCATCCAACAAAGCCATCTCTGATTAAGAAGGCAATGCTTCAAACAACCCCCTAGGTCTCAGAGTCCCACTGCTCCACTGAGGAGAAATGACTTCAGCACCATCCTGGAATGAGGAAGCTCAAGAATCTAAATGACTAACCATTTAAGTGGCTTCCTTAGCCCCGTGCCTGTACCTCAGTTATGGCACATTACTGCTACCTGTATCAAGCCAACTATCTCTGTATTACCCACTCATTACGTGTTATCAGCCCTGCTAGGTAGTCAGCGCCTTGTCTGTTTTAACTTAGCATCACCATAGCATCTGGCATCAAGTGAGGGCTCAATGAAGGACACCAATTATCATTCTGATGATGAAGTTAGTAGCTGAGCCTACTAGAAGCCAGATGTCCTGGCCCCCAGGAAAATGCCCTCTTCCCTTCACCAACCACCCTCTAACCCAGTGAGCTACCAGGAAGAGGTTCTTCAGCTTAGGAAGGTCGATTCCCAGGGTGCTTTCCAGTTTGTTTGCCCGAAGCTCCAGTGTGTGAAGGCTGATCAGCTTTTGAGGGTCCAGACCTGTCACCATGCGGATGTGGTTCCCTGAGGAGCAGGAAGGTGTCAAGAGCTCAAAGGACCACTCCGAATGTTCTGCAGTAGAGCCTGGATTTTGGAAGCCTCTGCATCACCCTCTCCCTCTAATGCAAGGTGAATATGAGGAGGGACAAGTCCCCTCTGGGGCCCTGGGGCAAGTGGTCTCATAGTCCAGAGTCTGAAGGACTTGTCCACCCAGCAGCAATCCACATGGCTAACTTTCTCTCCTCCCTTAAGTCTGCTCAAATGTCAGTTTCTCAGTGATGCTTGTCCTAGTCAACCTGTTTGAAATTGCCGCCTGTATCCCCCCATCATTCCTTTTCCCCTAATCTATTTTTCCATAACACATATCTCCTTTTAACTTACTGTGTAAATGTACTTATTTATTGTGTTTATTGTGTTCATTGTCTGTCTCCCCCATCTAGAATGTAAGCTACATGAGAATAGGGACTTTTCTTTGTTCACTGTTATATCAGCAGCACATAGAACTGCCATAACAAATCATAATATTTAAATGAATGAATGAATACCAACTGCTGTGTGGCACAGCTAGGAACCACACTGCCCACTTCTGTTGGCCCAGGCTAGGAAGGAAAAAAATCTTGTGTAGCCCAGCCTAAGGACCCACCTTTGAGATTCAAGCTGCCCAGACGAGGATGAGAGATGCCCTCAGTGTCAGTGATCTGGTTATAGGCAAAACTGGCAATCTGCAGGTAGGGTAGTTCATTCAGCTGGGCACTCCATAGCCGGTTGCCATCAGCCTTGAGACAGAGCAGGTGAGTGAGGTAATTGAGTGGGGACAAGTCGGTCAGGTGGTTCTCAGAAACATCCACATAGCGCAGATGGATGTAGGAACGCAGCAGGTAGATGTCTGTCAGATTTCTAGGAGATGGCAGAAGCCACAGTTAAGGTTAAGAATCTAGCAAGGATGGGCAGAGGTGCTAAAGCAGAGGGCAAAATGGAGATGGCTTGTAATGGGGAGAAGAATGGGTGACAGACGGGAGGAGTGATGATGGAGAAGGTAGGTGGGTTCTTAATAGTGGGCAGGGACCTTGTGTCTGTGAAGGGCCAAGACCTTATACTTTGAAGGACAAGTAAGAGGGTCCAGCAGAAATCCCCCCACACTCTCCCTCACAGCCTCTAATCCCCAGGCCAGCTCTGATGCAGGGAGTCTCAGGGCTCCTAAAAAGTAAATTCTATCCTCCCCTCTTTATTGGCCCAGAATAAAAGGGATCCAAACTCTCAGTGGAAATACCCAGGAATGAGAGAAAGGAGATTGGCCCCTACAACCTCAGTCCTCTTCTGGCCCCTCATAAACGCACCTCTCTTTAACCTCCAGCTTGACATAAGCATGGGCCAATCCATTGCCCGTCTTACAGAGCAGAGAAAGCCCTTCCTTCATCATGTCCTCTGTCAGAGGAGTGGGCATCCACTGCAGGAGAAGGTGGTGTCAGGCAGCACTTTCCAGTCCAACCCTATCTAGCCCTAGGACCCCTCCATTTTCATACTCTCACTTCCTCAGAGAAGTCTTCCTCCTCTTTCCTGTCATCCTCCCACTCCTCTGTCTCCTTCTCATCATCTTCTTTTTCCAGATCATCCTGGTCTGGCTCAAAATCTTCCAGATCATCTTCATCTGACATCTTTCTTCCCTGCTGAAGGCTCTGGAGTCAGATCAAGCTGGGTCCTCGTCCTGAAAAAGAAGGTCTCTTCAGCGTCTGCCAACCCTCAAATCCCTCACCTCCAATGGCGGGGTACTACCCCTTCCGTCACCCGTGATCTCTTCCCAACTATGCTGCTTTCCTCATCCCTGTGAACATCTCATTTTGACTCCTAACCTCCACTTCATACTTCCCATCAAGGACCCCTCTCCCTTCGGGATACTTTCTCAGACTCCTGAGACTTTCCCTGCCCTTCACCGTGCCTACAGCTCGCCAGCAGTTCAGTCTCCTTGCTTCCTGAATTCCCCACCCTCCAGTTCTTCCCACCTCCACCTTAAACTATCAGTACATTCTCCTCCAGTCTCACTTACCGATTCCTTCCCTCCCTTCTCCTCCCCTTTCATCGCTTACCCCTGCACGACTCATTCCTTCTAGCTCTCCACCCCTGCTTAGTTAGCCTCATTTCCCTGTCCCCTCAGGGACACCAGCCTGACGCAGTCTCTAATCCTCCCACACAATCCTCCTTAGCAAAGGGCACAGACTCTGGTTCTGTTCAACTAGAAGCGATTCTGGAGAGGGTCTTGGCACGGAGAGGGAAAGATTGTTTTGGAAGGAGACGCAAGGGGGAAGGCGGAGTTGTGTACTGATGTTATGGCAACGGGGTGGGGGGTGGGGGGGCGGGGCACTTGACGTTCGCTGTAGACAACCGTTGAGAGAAGAGCCGAGACGAACTGAAGTGGAACGGTGTTCGACAGGTTACAAGCCCACTCTCACAGTCCCAGAAACTCGGATGAGGGGCTTCAATTGGCCGAGAGGATAAAACAGTGGGCGGGGCTTAGAACTGTGCATAGGGGAGGGGAGGGGCTGTCCATTAGGTCACCTGAGCCCTTAAAGGGAATGGGACATCCTCAATGCAAAGTATTGTGAATTCAAAAGATACTAACGCCCCCCTTTGGGCCGGCCGAGTGGCGTGTTGGTTAAGAACTGGCTTGGGACACCAGAGTGCCCCGGTTCGGATCCCACATATGAGGGCCAGTGATACTGCCCTCTACAGCTAAGATGCTGAACAACAGCTCAACCTGGAGCTGGGCTGCCATGAGTCACCAGCGACCACGGGCGTAGGCTGCAGCCCCGTTGCCCATGGGCTACCATATGTAGCCAGCAGCCAGCGCGGCCAGCAGCCGCAGTGAGCGGCTGTCCAGAAGCTGGCGACTGATCTGCCTCGCCTGGGAAGAGTGTAGTGATGGTGCCAACTTGGGCCAGAGAAGCAACGTCCTCCACAACTAGACTGAAGAACAAAAGGACAGCAACTTGTCTGTTCCCCTTCCCCGATTCCCCAATAAAAATCTTTAAAAAAATAAATAAATAAAAGATACTAACCCCCTGAAGTAAAAGGTGGGAATAGAGGAACAAAAATACTGAGGTAAGTGGTCTGGTTTCCACCCCACCCCCACTCCCGCATAGGTCCCGCCCAATTGTTATTTTCAGGTAGACCTTTGAATTGGAAGGAGCCCAGAATATAACCCCTAATTTTTAGCATTTGCTTATTTCTCTGGTATAAATACTCCCACCATGGCTGATTTTAAGCGAGCAACCCATAATATAGTGTTTCCATACATTACCGTACAGATACAATAGAGGTAAATAACTTCAAGAAGCAAAGATAATAGTAAAGTTATTATGGGCTGAATTGTGTCCTCACAAAATTTATATATTGAAGCCCTAATGCCCCAGTATCTCAGAACAACTGTATTTGGAAATAGGGCCTTTAAAAAGATGATTACAGGGGAGGCCGAGTGGCTCTTTGGTTAAGAGTTGGCTTGGGAGGACGAGCTCTGAGCAGCAGGGCTGCTGGTTTGGATCCCACATGGGCCAGTGACGCTGCACCCTCTACAGCTAAGATGGTGAGCAACAGCTCCACCTGGAGCTGGGCTGCCGTGAGTCACCAGTCACGGCGTAGGCTGCAGTGGGGCTGCAGTGGGCTGCTGTAGTTACCTAGTGAGTGGGTGGCAGCTGGTGTGAGCTGCCTGCCGAGAGCCGCCGTCCAATGGGCAGTGACTGATCTGCTTCAGCCGGGAAGAGCGCAATGATCACAGTACCAACACAGGCCAGTGAAGCAACGTCCTCCACAACTAGACTGAAGAACAAAAGGACAGCAACTTGTCTGTTCCCCTTCCCCGATTCCCCAACACTGTTCCCTCCCCCAATTCCCCAATAAAATTTTTAAAAAAATGATTACGTGAAAATGAGGCCATTAGGGTCAGCCCAAATCCTATCTGACTTGTCAGTATAAGAAGGGGAAATGTAGGCACATGGGTGCACATGCACAGAGAAAAGGACACAACAAGAAGGCAGCCATCTGCAAACTAAGGACAGAGGCCTCAGAGGAAACCAAACTTACTGACACCTTGCTCCTGGACTTCTTGCCTCCACAACTGTGAGAAAATAACTTTCTGGGGGCTTTTGTTTTTGTGTGTGTGGTTTTTTTTTAGCAGAGCCATTCTGCCATCTGTTGGCAGGTCAGCTCTGGCCGGGCATCAAACTGCTGTTGCTCAGAGCTTGCACTCTTTTTTTTTTTTTTTAAGATTTTTATTGGGGAATTGGGGGATGGGAACAGCACTGGGGAATTGAGGGAAGGGAACAGACAAGTTGCTGTCTTTTTGTTCTTCAGTCTAGTTGTGGAGGACGTTGCTTCACTGGCCCAAGTTGGCACCATCATTGCGCTCTTCCCGGGTGAGGCAGATCAGTCGCTGGCTTCTGGACAGCCACTCACAGCGACCTGAGGGCTGCTCACGCTGGCTGCTGGCTACACACGGTAGCCCATGGCAACCCACTGCAGCAGGGGCTGCAGCCTATGCCGTCGCCGGTGACTCACTGCAGCCCAGCTCCAGGTTGAGCTGTTGTTCAGCATCTTAGCTGCAGAGGGCAGTGTCACTGGCCCTCATATGTGGGATCCGAACCGGGGCCCTCTGTTCTTAACCAGTTCTTAACCATTGTACCACTTGGCCGGCCCATAACTTTCTGTTTTTAAAACTACCTAGTATTGGGCCGGCCGAGGGATGCGTTGGTTAAGAGGACGCCTGCTCTGAGCAGCGGGGCCCCAGTTTGGATCCCACATGAAGGCCAGTGACACTGCCCTCTACAGCTAAGATGGTGAACAACAGCTCAACCTGGAGCTGGGCTGCCGTGAATCGCGGGCGACGGCGTAGGCTGCAATGAGGCTGGCTGGCAGCTGCCATGAGCCACCGTGAGCAGCCGCCGTCCAATGGCCGGCAAGCGACTGCCTCACCCGGGAAGAGCACAATGATAATGCCAACATAGGCCAGTGAAGCGACGTCCTCCACAACTAGGCTGAAGAGCAAAAGGACAGCAACCTGTCTGTTGCCCTTCCCTGATTTCTGAACGCTGTTCACCTTCCCTAAACCCCCAATAAAAATCCTAAAAAAACAAACAAAAAAACCTACCTAGTATTTAGTTACGGCAGTCCTAGCAAATTAATGCAAAAATGTAGTAAAATAATGAGAAGGTGATGAGTTTTGAGTACTTTATGGGCCGGCCGAGTGGCGCGATGGTTAAGAGCTGGCTTCAGACGCCAGAGGGCCCTGGCTAGGATCTCACATATGAGGGCCAGTGACACTGCCCTCTGCAGCTAAGATGCTGATCAACAACTCAACCTGGAGCTGGGCTGCCATGAGTCGCCAGCAACAGCGTAGGCTGCAGCCCCTGCTGCAGTGGGTTGCTATGGGCTACCGTGTGTAGCCAGCAGCCAGCATGAGCGGCCGTCCAGAATCCGGCGATTGATCTGCCCTGCCCAGGAAAAGCTCAATGATGGTGCCAATTTGGGCCAGTGAAGCAATAAAATCTTTTTTTTTTTAATTGGGGAATTGGGGAATGGGAACAGCGTTGGGGAATTGGGGGAAGGGGAACAGACAAGTTGCTGTCTTTTTGTTCTTCAGTCTAGTTGTGGAGGACGTTGCTTCACTGGTCCATGTTGGTATTATGATCATTGTGCTCTTCCCATTGTGTCAATCTTCCATGAGGGAGATTGGTCACCAACCTCTGTATGGCCTCTCACGCTGGCTGCTGCCCACTCACGGTAACTTATGGCAGCCCATTGCAGCCCAGTGCAGCCCCACTGCAGCCTATGCTGTCACTGGTGACTCACGACAGCCCAGCTCCAGGTCGAGCTGTTGTTCACCATCTTAGCTGTAGAGGGCAGTGTCACTGGCCCTCGTGTGGGATTTGAACCTGGGCTCTGCTGCTCAGAGCTGGCATCCCAAGCCAGCTCTTAACCAACGTGACACTCAACCAGTCTTTTTTTTTTTTTTTTAACTGAGCCATTCTGCCACCTGTTGGCAGCTCAGTGGCAGCTCAGTTAGGGCTGGGAATTGAATCGGTGACCCTGTTGCTCAGAGCTCGCACTCTTGAGTGAGCTCTTCTCCAACTGAGCCACTCGGCCAGCCCTACAATTTAATTTTTAATACTGGCTATGCTTAACAACCAGCTCACAAAATTCATGAAAAATGTACAATCAGCTAACACAAGACTGTACTAGCTAGCTCTGTTATACCAGTGTATTCCATTGAGTCCCAAATTTATATTTCCAATCAGGAACTCTTCTCAGTCCCAGGCTTATACATCTAACCTCCTACTTCTCTGCCTCTATGACTCACAGACATGTCAAACTTAACATATCCAAAACCAAATTCTGTATCTTTTCCCCTAACTCTGCTTTTCTTCAGTGCTCCCTATATCACCATTCAGATGTTCAAACCAGAAACCTTGTGTCATCCTTGTCATTTTTTCTCCCTCAATGATATCTTCCCCCACTAGCCCCCATTGAATCTATTACCAAGAGTGATCTGTTTTACCTCCAAATGTATCTTGGCTCCATTTACTTCTATCTTCTGAGATATATCTCTGGCCCAAACTACTATCATCACTCTCTGGAACTACTACCGTAGCCTTCTAAGTATCTTCCTGATTGCATTCTTTCTCTTATCTAACCATCTTCCATGAGCAGCCACAGTGAGCTTTTTCAATTCTAAAGAGAACCCTCTATTTATATCCCCTCAGTCTTTCCCATTGCTCTTAGGACGAAATACCTACTCATCAGCATGGCCTATAAGCAAAGCCTAGCAAGGTCTGTCATGACCTTTGCTAATAGGCTTGAGACACACTTGGGTCACATAGCCCTCTTTTCAGATCCTCCTACCACCAAGCTCCTTCCCTCTTCAGGGCTTTCACTTAGACTCTTTTCTTCTGGGCGGAACTAATCTTAACTAACTCCTGCCCATCCTCTAGGCCACAGCTTAAATGAGACCTCCTCAGAAATGCCTTTTCTGACCTCTAATCCAAATTATAATCCCCTCTTAAAGTTCCCTGCTTTTCTTTGACAACAGTAAATACAATTTGCCTTTATATATGAATTTGTGGATCGTTTGTTCCCTTCTAGATGTCATCGAGAACTTCTGTGTTGGTTTCTTCTAACTCCAATAGGCCTTGAGTTTCACTCTGCATTCTACTGCCTGGCACATTACATGCCCCATAGTAAGTGCTCAGTAAATACTTGCTGAATGAATATTAAATGTGCTTTTTACTAGTAATCGGAGACACCCTCCCTTGAATTTGGATTTGCCCTTAATAGGTAAAATGTGCTTTCCTCACTTCCTCCACTTTGAAAATCGTTGATGGGAAGTGAACAAAGGACACGCCAGCGAGATATCCCCAGTTAGGATTCACTAGAAGGAAGTAGAATCCCTGAAGGTTGTAAAGTTGGAAGGAAAATCTCAAAAAAGTTGCGTCAGTATTTTAAAAATTACCAAAGATAAACGAAAGGGTATTAGATTTGGCAAGTAAGACTTTCCATGACTGACTAATCTAGCTGAGGTTGGCAGAATTTAAAAGGGAGTGGTTATTATAATAGGTGTGCTCCTTTATACTGCACAGTTCCTAACATAGCCTGGGTGTCTACTACTTCCGGTCTCCTTTCTCCAAGGTGAACAGGTTCTCTCCTGTGGAGGGTTCGTAAGCATAACTATCCTGATAGCAGTAAGGAGGAGTGGGCGATGAGGAAGCCAGGAAAAGTTTTTTGAAGGATGGAGAAAGGGGGCCCTTTAAATGTAAAGAAACTCCAGGTGTAAGCGTGGATTAAAAGACTTGCAGAAGCACTAGTTCCTTCCACACCCCTCTGGAACCTGCGGATAGAGCTGCCCATCAGCAGCCGGCTTAGAGATCCCTAGCTTCCGCCCTGGGGCCTTTGTGCCAGCGCAGAATGTTCCAGAAGCGAACACCGGCACCGGAAGGAGGTTGGCGGGTTGGGAGCGCAGTCCGGGGGAGGGCCCTAGGTTGAGGGCTCCTAGCGCCAACGCGGCCGGCGGGTGGAGCGGGCTGGGAAGAAACTCCAGTAACGGGTGCGGCCGCTGGGGGACGCGTGAGCCACTTGGGTCGTCGCCCGCCCACGTGACCGCCGGCCGCGTTGACTCAGCGGCCCCGCCCGCTGGTGCTCTGCCACGGTTACCTAATAGGCACCCCAGGCTGCGGCGCGGGTCGTGGTATCTTGTTGGGGCTGACATTTTCCGCAATCGCCATCTCGTAACCGCCCTTGCGTTTTGCAGAGTATTTTGCCGTTTTTGAATCCTAACGCTGCCGTTAACCAGCAGCTCTGGTCTTGAATAAGTGGTTTAACCTTTCCCAGCTTCGGTTTACGAATCTGTAAAAATTGGGATATCTTTGTTGTAAGGTTTAAATGAGATATGGTGGCGTTTCATCATAGACACACTTAACATGAATCCAACAATACTCATATTAAATAGGGCAGAAGGTCTCCAGCATACATTTCACTAGGGTGTTAGATGGGAGACAACTGTGTTCTCTTGGCATCAGTTCTGGGCTTTTCAGTGTGTGTATCTTGTGATAGTAGTGTTTTGTTTGTAAAACTAGATTCCGGTGTGTTAAGATGCCTCTTTTCTGTAGAACACGACTGTATAACATCCGAAGGCAAATCAACCATTTCATTTGGCACCCAACCAAAGAAACAGCAATTTCTTAATATGCTGGGGGGGAAATAAACTAGCTTACTGACAGGTGGTATGTCCATCTCCATTGTGGCACATGAATATGACCTCAAGAAATTCACATATACAATGAAGATTCAACAAATTCGTGAAGCCAGGTCAAGTTCTCCTATAATTGCTCCTGTGACAGCAAAGTACATGTGATAAATCTTTAATGAAGACTGAAAGAGCACTAAATTTATGCCTGGAAGAAATGAACCAGAAATCTGTGCCTAAAAATGGCAATATGTGGCAAAAAAAAAAAAAGAAAAGAAAAAGCTCTTGGTCTCAAGTCACAGTTCAAACCTCCTGCCAGTGAAGACAGCCTTCAGATGGAAGGATTTCAAAATCAGCCACAGATGGCATAAGAATTTTAGAAACCACTTTAACCTCAAAAACATGCAAACTGTTGGTGAGGCTGTTATCTGTGGAGGAGCAGGCAGTAAAACTCACCCAGAGCTACTGAAAGGAATTAATGACCAAAGGGCTATCTTCCAGATCGTAATGAAGCTGGTACTTCTGGTGGTGGTGAGGAGGGGGGAGCCCAAATGCTTTTATATTTACAAACTAGAGACACAGGCCCTGATATGAAAGCAACTAATGACCTTGCGACCACCCCTCCCTCCCTCTCATGGTGGCAGGGTAGCTCTGTATTTAATAAAGTCAGGCATGTTCTACAGGGATACAGATCCTAGTGCTGTAAAAATGAATGAATGAATTAATTAATTAATTAATCTAATTGTACTCTAGCAATCAAATGCAAATTCCTGTGGGACTGCAGGGCTTTTCCTGATTTGTTTTTACAGTTCTCCATTCTAGAAGTCGAGTAGGAACTCGAAGAGAAAGGCCTTGACTTCAGTGTTGCTGATCGCAGACAGCAGTACTATGCTAAGGTCCCACACACTTTATGAGTGTGCTCATAAAGACATCAAAGTCCCCCCAACATCACCCATATCCTTCACTCTGCTGATCTAAGCATGATTTGCTGTTTCAAACCTACATACATGAGGCTGACTCCTCCCTGACTCCCAGAGCCATGAATGCTGACCCTAATATTAATGTGGTAAATAGCTGAAAGAGTTGGAAGTTCTTCAGTATTGCCAGTTGCATCATTTATATTAAACAGGCATGGAAACAATCAAGCCTAAACCAGTCCATGCATGGTAAGAAGACTGTGCTTTGGATTTTTAAGCGTTTTCTATAGACAAAGAACTGAAACATTGTTAAACTGGCCTAGCAAGTGGATGGTGGTGGCCTTGTGAAAGAATAGAAGAGCTTTTTGAGAGCAACAGAGAAACACTAATAAAAAGCTTGAGGGACTGATAAAATCCCCAGAAGACAAAGATATGATGAACAGTAAGAGAAGGCCCATTCAAATTTTCATGTGTATGTCAAAGTGTTCCATGCTGCCAAATACCTGAATGATTTAATTTCTTTCTTTTTTTTAAAGATTTGATTGGGGAATTGGGGGAGGGGAACAGCGCTGGGGAATCGGGGGAAAGGGAACAGACAAGTTGCTGTCCTTTTTGTTCTTCAGTCTAGTTGTGGGGGACGTTGCTTCACTGGCCCATGTTGGTATCATCATTGTGCTCTTCCCGGGTGAGGCAGATCAGTCGCCGGCCTCTGGACAGCCGCTCACGACGGCTCTTGGCAGCTCACACCGGCTCTTGGAAGCGCACACCGGCTGCCGGCCACTCACGCTGGCTGCCGGCCACACACAGTAGCTTATGGCAGCCCAGTGCAGCAGGGGCTGCAACCTATGCCGTTACAGGTGACTCACGGCAGCCCAGCTCCGGTTGAGCAGTTGTTCATCATCTTAGCTGTAGAGGGCAGTGTCACTGGCCCTCATGTGGGATCCGAACCAGGGCCCTGCTGCTGGCGTTCCAAGCCAGCTCCTAACCAATGCGCCACTCAGCCGGCTCTGAATGATTTAATTTCTAAATAAAAGTGCTCTATGGAGAGAAACTTGAAAATTACATGTGGTTAAATCTACTCATATACATGGTAAGTTTTTATAACCCCGCAATTTTGCACCTAAGTGTGCACCCAATAAAATTGAGTGCCTAGGTCCACCAAAAAACTTGTATAGGGCCGGCCATGTGATGTGTTGGTTAAGAGCTGGCTTGGGACGCCAGAGGGCCCTGGTTCGGGTCCCACATATGAGGGCCAGTGACACTGCCCTCTACAGCTAAGATGCTGAACAACAGCTCAACCTGGAGCTGGGCTGCAGTGAGTCGCGGGCGACGGCGTAGGCTGCAGTCCCTGTGGCAGTGGGTTGCCATGGGCTACTGTGTGTAGCCAGCAGCCAGCGTGAGCGGCCCTCAAGCCGCAGTGAGTGGCCGTCCAGAAGCCGGCGACTGATCTGCCTCGCCCGGGAAGAGCGCAATGATGGTGCCAACTTGGGCCAGTGAAGCAACGTCCTCCACAACTAGACTGAAGAACAAAAAGGACAGCAACTTGTCTGTTTCCCTTCCCCCAATTCCCCAATAAAAATCTTAAAAAAAAAAACCACTTGTATAATACCGTACATAGTAGCTTTCTCTATAATAGCTAAAAACTAGAAACCACTCAGAGCCCATCAACAGTAGAATAGATACATTTTGGTATATTCATATAATGGAATACTGTAAAACAATGAAAATAATGAGCTACTATTTCATGCAACAACATGAATGACTCTCAGACATACTGTTGAGAAAAATAAGTCAGACAAAAGAATACATACTATTGGGTTGTCGGAAAAGTCATGGTGCATTTTTGCAACAAAAAACAGAAAAAATACGTCGTGACTTTTTTGACAACCGATATGTGGGGCAGCCAGTTAGCTCAGGTGGTTAGAGTGCCGGTTCAATTCCCACATGGGCAAGTGAGCTGCGCCCTCCACAACTAGATTGAAGACAACTTGACTTGGAGCTGATGGGTCCTGGAGAAATACACTGTTCCCCAATAAAGTTTTTTAAAAATAAAAAAAATTATACAGTGTAATTTATGTGAAATTGAAAAAGAGGCAAAGTTAATCTATACTGATAGAGGTCAAATGGTAGTTACTTTTAGGGATGTAGTATTAGGGAAAGGACAAAAAGGAGCTTTCTGGGATGCTGCAAATGTACCTGATCTTGACGCTGGAAATGGTGGTCATACAGCATATAAATGTGTAAAAATTCACTGAGCAGTTTAAGATTAGTGTACTTTATATATGTTGCATATCAATAAAAAAGTGAAAAAATTATTTGTAGCATTATGGAATATTTGAGCTATTATCAAGAAATGTTTGCGCAGTTTGAGATCAAGTGGCAACAACTGGTGAATACCGTGTTTGAAGCAACCAGCAGCTGAGCAGGTGTGGTCAATTTTTCAAGCAGAACTATAGTCCACTGTGGCGTAGTCTTACTCTCTGTCCCCTAAGCCTTTGTCCATTTGGGTATCACACAGGTCCTGCACTAATATTCATCACAAGCCACTATCCACAGTCATGATGTCATTATTTTTCTTGTCACACTCCAAGAATATCCAGGTTGGGTGGATGACAAGTGTTCAGGTTCACATCTTTCTTTTTAATATGCTTTCTCCTTTTTCTTTAAAATAAAATTTTATCCTGCACCTCATTGTATGTATACTGCCACATACTGTGTTTTACTCAAAACTAACACATGCTGTACCTAAATGACGGGGTAAGAATTTTCAAGAATAACTTTGACTATGAGACATAATTTTCACCTCGCCTCTCCCAATTCTCTATTCCCCCAAAATGTGAAGCTTGTAGCACAGCGCCTGACACACAGAAAGTGCCAGTTCAGCCCCTTCAGCCTGGACTCCCATCTCCCACAACCCACATGTGCTGTATCACCAAAGTAGCCAATGACCAAAAAAATTTTGTAAGTAATCAAACCTGAATTTTCTGCTGCTTGACCCTCTTCTCACTCTACACACTATCTCCAAGTCCCTTCATTGATTCTCATAGCTCAACTCCTGAAGAAAGGCTGACTCACCTCCCAAATTTATATTTCTAGCCCAGGCCTCTCACTCCCCCTCCAGACCTGCCATTTTCAAGTGTGTTCTGGATGGTTCCATGTAGTTGTTGCTCAGGCACCTCAAAAACATGTCCTTGGGCCGGCCGAGAGGTGTGTTGGTTAAGAACTGGCTTGGGACGCCAGAGGGCCCCAGTTCGGATCCCACATATGAGGGCCAGTGACACTGCCCTCCACAGCTAAGATGCTGA
>NW_017732089.1:337860-391230 GCF_001890085.2 Hipposideros armiger
GGGCTACTGTGTGTAGCCAGCAGCCAGCGTGAGCGGCCAGCAGCTGCAGTGAGCAGCCATCCAGAAGCCGGCGACTGACCTGCCTCGCCCGGGAAGAGCTCAATGATGGTGCCAACTTGGGCCAATGAAGCAACGTCCTCCACAACTAGACTGAAGAACAAAAGGACAACAACTTGTCTGTTCCCCTTCCCCCAATTCTCCAATAAAAATCTTAAAAAAAAAAATGTCCTTGACTGACCTCACCATCTCTCTCCCACCCTCCTGGCCCAACCCCCAATTGCTACTTTTCCTGTCATCTCCATCTTCATTAGTGGCACCACCTTCCAACAAAGACTTCCAGACTGGAAACCTCCCTTTCTCTCTTTCTTTTCTCTGGCCTCAGCATCTAATCTGTCACCAAACTTTGCAATTCCATCAGTGCTTTTTGAATTCTTTTCATCCTTATTTCTACTGCCCTATTTCAGGCTCTTGACACTTGTTACCTGAGCTGCTGGAACCAGCCTTGATGTTTCATGTCCTATTTCTCTCAAAGCCTCAACATTGCCGTCAGGGTAGTTTTTCTAAAATAAGTATCTGACCATGTTCCTCTCCTGCTTCTATCCTATGTGACTCCCCGTTACTGGCCTGTCCAGAGGCTAATACTTGCATATTTTAACTTGACCTACAAGGCCTCTGTGATCTGGCTCTGACTTCTCCAGGCTTGTCTCCATGCTTCCTTTCTTGCTGCAGCAACCCTGAATGAAGTCTTCGAACTTCCTTAAACCCAACTACTGCTTTTGGCTTGTTTTCAAGCCAGCTCTGTCTGGAAATACCTTCTTACATGCAGCAACGCTAACCCCACCCCATCCTGCAGAAACACCTCTCAGGCCAATTACTAGACATTCTTTAAGATTCAACCCAGTGTCATCTCCCAGACATTTTCCTTTCCTAACTACTGAATCTCTAGTTAGGAGTCCCATCCTTTTTACTCCCATATACTTTCTTTATATCTCCATAATTTCACCTACTAAATGATCATCTGTTTTTATCAATGTCCTTGTAACCCCCTTGAGGATTCACTGCTTAAATTTCAATGCTTAGCGCAAATGATTACATTTGAACCAGAAGCTGTGCTTTACATATAGAAAAAACTCACTGAATCCTCATGACAACCTATGCGTTAGATACCAACAGCATTTCCGTTTTACAGAGGAAGAAACAGCACCAGGGAGGTTAAGAAATTTGCCCAAGGTCATATGCATACTGGTCTTCGGGTATTCACATCCAGTCAGCCTGGATCCACAGTGGGCATCCTTCACCATTATATTATATTGCCTCTCTATAGAATGGGCACTTAGTAAACGTTGAATAAACAATAATAGCTATGCCTAGTGAGTGCATACAAGTACCTGACTCCACACTAAGTGCTTTACCTGGATTATTTGAACTCCACAACAACCCTATGAGTAAGTACCATCATTATTCCCATTTTACACAAGAGAAAACAGGTTTAGAGAAGTTTGGCAACCTCCCCAAGGGCACACAGCTAATTAATGGCATAGCTTCACCCACAACCAAGGTTTAACCACTACACTCTCCCAAATGAGACCAATAGCTCAGGAATGGATTGACGTCCAGTATGAAGACTAGAACAGCATGGAGACCTATGACATCTACCGCTCAGAACCGAAACACAAGAGTTCGCAGCTCAGGCATAGAATCAGCTGACTCACAACTGGGTCAGAAAGAGACCTGCCCAGAAACAATGACCCAGAATCATAGGACCACGGAAACAGAGGACAGCACAATGAAACACAACCCTTTGACCCCATGCCCCTCATCTCTAGGGGCTCGGGAGTTGGTTGCCCAGAAGCTCAACCGCCTTGACTGTGGAGAACAGACCTCCAACTGAGGTAAGAGAAGGGTTAACTGCCCGCGAGGGCCTCCTAGCGAGGGCGTGGCCTCGGGGCGGGGCGCGACCTGGAGCGGTGACGAGAGGGCCCCCCCCCGTGGGGCGGGGCCTCGGGGCGGGGCGAGACCTGGGGGAGGCGCTGGAGACGGAAGCCGCCGGCGTTCTGCGCCCGGCGTTCTGCGCCCTGATCGCCTAGCGACTTTTCGGCCGGACTTTTCTTGAGGCCCGGCGACCTCCCGGCCTGGGGAGCCAAACAAGGTTCGGGAGCGGTGACGCGGGCATGGGGAGGGCGAGGGGATGGCCCCTAGAGAGGCCCGAAGGGGACGAACTCGCGAGAATCTCGGGAG
Source organism: Hipposideros armiger (assembly GCF_001890085.2). NCBI lineage: Eukaryota > Metazoa > Chordata > Mammalia > Chiroptera > Hipposideridae > Hipposideros > Hipposideros armiger. Next base: position 340,099 of record NW_017732089.1, read on the forward strand.
ACCGGGACAGATGGATGAGGGCAAGGTGATGGGCTGAGGAGCTTTGGGGGAACGAAGAGGGAGGAGCGGGGCAGTGGCCGAACGGGTGGTGAAAGGATGAAGCGCCTGGGTGAGGAGCCCCCCGCCAGGATCCTGCACTTCACACCCTCTTCTCTCCCAATTCCATCCAGGTCAATACCCAACAGGAACTACAACTTGCAGAAGAGAGACGAGACGCCCCAGCGAGACTCTTGCGGTCCCCCAGCTCCTCACCTCCATGGGCCAGACGGCCCTGGCAGGGGGCAGCCACAGCACCCCTACCCCACAGGCCCTGTACCCCGACCTCTCTTGTCCTGAAGGCTTGGAGGAACTGCTGTCTGCTCCCCCTCCTGACCTGGGGGCCCAACGGCGCCACGGGTGGAACCCCAAGGACTGCTCAGAAAACATCGAGGTCAAGGAAGGGGGGTTGTGCTTTGAGCGGCGGCCCGTGGCCCAGAGCACTGATGGGGCCCGGGGTAAGAGGGGCTACTCAAGGGGCCTGCACGCCTGGGAGATCAGCTGGCCCCCGGAGCAGAGGGGCACCCACGCCGTGGTGGGCGTGGCCACGGCCCTCGCTCCTTTGCAGGCTGACCACTACGCGGCGCTGCTGGGCAGCAACAGCGAGTCGTGGGGCTGGGACATCGGGCGGGGGAAGCTGTACCATCAGAGCAAGGGGCCCGGTGCCCCTCAATATCCAGCCGGACCTCGGGGTGAACAGCTGGAAGTGCCGGAGAGGCTGCTGGTGGTTCTTGACATGGAAGAGGGAACTCTGGGCTACGCTATTGGGGGGACCTACCTGGGGCCAGCCTTCCGGGGACTAAAGGGCAGGACCCTCTATCCAGCAGTAAGCGCTGTCTGGGGCCAGTGCCAGGTCCGCATCAGCTACCTGGGCGAAAGGAGAGGTGAGGCCTGGGGCAGATGTGGGGAGTGTTCTGTCACTGGTGGCTGTGGTTTGGGTTGGAAGCTCATCTTTGCAAGAGTAGAGGGAAGGAACCTCCATCTGACATGCCTTCTACCCTTATTCAAGTACGAGGAATGGCTAAGGGTCTTCACAGCTGTTACCTAATTTAATCCTCCCAACAGCAATAGAGGTAAAAAATGGGGCTTGGGAAATCCACTTGCTAGTAAGTGGTGAGCCCTCAAGAGTGGAGGGAGGCACTCCTGGGATTAGGGCTTTACAGGAGCTGTCATTAGTCCCTGGAGCAGAGGTGCAAAGGGTTAAATGGGTACTAGGCTAGGTGTACAAGTCCAAAAGGAAGAAGACTGGCAGTGCCAGCCACCCAGTGTGTACCAGGTTTCCTGGGCTCTGACCTGTGACATACCTACTTCCTCAGTAGGTAGGAGACTTCCCAGGAAGGAGACATTGAGGGGAGGGGCACCTAGGAGAGCAGTGGAGGCAGGGTTTGGCGTGATGCTGCAGGGGAGGGGCCTTCTTGGGGAAACCAATGCGGCCAGGGCCTGGAGCTGATTGAACTTAACTGTTCTCTGCAGCTGTGATCTTCAGCAGAGGTTGGATGCTTCTCCCATCACCCATGAGCTGTTATAGAATGGAGGGCCATCCTTTCAGCTTATCAGCCCGTCCCAAGGCCTCTCTGGAATCAAAGCCTGGGCCAGCTCCACCCCTCTCAGCCACCTTGGACTGTTGCTTAGAGGGACTTAGAGCTTCACCCCCAGCTCTGCCTGGGAATGCATGCGATGCCTCCCATCCCAGAGCAGATGCAGGATGTCAGGATGCCTTAGATCTCCCTCAACCAAGGTGGGAGCAGACTCGGAGCAGGAAAGCAGAAGAGAACCTGTAGTCTGAGGATGTCTGGCTGGTGGCTGCACTCCTACTTACCTTCCCCTCCTTCTCTCTCCCAGCGGAGCCACACTCCCTTCTGCACCTGAGCCGCCTGTGCGTGCGCCAAACACTGGGGGCTACCCGGCTGGGCCAGGTATCTGCTCTGCCCTTGCCCCCTGCCATGAAGCGGTACCTGCTCTACCAGTGACCCTGTGATACCACAGATGCATGGGGTCTTGATGCCACTCCTCCTCAGGGGCCAGGGAGGAGGCACTGCTGGCCTAGACCAGCTACTTAAAAGCCAGAGAGGCTGGGGGGAGGTGAGGCTGGGCCCCTACCCCAACCCAAGCTGTGGGGAGCTCAACAGCCCCAGAGCCACCCAGAGGGTGAAGGGAAGCTGTTATTCAAGGCTGTGGCAGCCTGGTACGCAAGACATTTTTTCAAGTAAAAATAGCAAGAGATGTGCTACTGTAAAAACCTGTTTGTGGTATTTTTTTGCACAAGCCTATGGCTGTCTCAAGGAAAAAGATGATATGGAAAGAAGTACAGGAGTGAAGGACGAATCACAAGGCTTAGTGTCTGGTGTTTATTTCCCCTCCCCCCAGGCAGGGCTGATCACATACACAACACCACAGGCATTGGCACCGGGGGCGAGAACAGTACCCCTGGCCTCTGAGGGGACGACAGGGCTCTCAGCTGTTGGCCCCATGGTACGAGATGGGAGAGGAAGATGGTTTCTCTCTCGTCTTTACCGGGAACTAAGGGGACCCACAAACTCCACCCCTTCCTCTTCTCAGTCAAGGAGAAGCCATCTTGGTGACATGTTTTGTTACAACCATTACAGTTAAGTGAAGGGATTAGCCTGGTCCCGACCATTACAGGATAAGGTGTAAACGGTAAAGGAAGAGGTACAATTTGGATTAGGCCACAAGAGGGGGCAGATGACACCATCAGAAGCATGTGTGGGAAGGGGAGCGCAGTTATCGGGCTTCTGAGCTAAGTAGTCCCTGGCATAGCAGGAAGGGTAGCAGAGATGGATGGGGCTTATTGTTTGGCATTGATGATGTCCACAAATTCAGGCTTGAGGGATGCACCACCCACGAGGAAGCCATCTACATCAGGCTGGCTTGCCAGCTCCTTGCAGGTTGCCCCGGTCACAGAACCTTGGAAGGGAAAAGAGAGGGGGAATGGTCAGGGATGGGATGGGCATTCTCCATCCCCACCTCCATGTCTGACGGCTCAGTCTAGTTCTCAGCCCACTCCACCTCAGACTGGAGCCAAACCCACTCACCTCCATAAATGATGCGGGTGCTCTGAGCCACTGCATCAGAGACATTGGACTTAAGCCATCCCCGGAGCTTTTCGTGTACCTCCTGGGCCTAGAACAAGAAGCCAGACTAAGTAAGACTCTTTCAGCCTTTCCCTCAAAGGGGGAAAAAAACCTGGGCACCCGTAAAGAAGCAGTGTGTTTTCAGGAAATCCCAGAAACCCTGGGATCCAAGCCATAACACCGATCCCCTCCAGGCCCTAGAATGGATGTCCTTGGACAAATCACTCTTTTTCTCTGGGCTTGGGGGCTCCTGTCTTTAAAATGAGGAGTTGGCCCAGATTGTATCTGTGGCTGTCCAGATCTACTGAGGCAGGGTAGGATGAGGGTGGGGCTCCTGGGCTGAGTTACCTGTTGGGGCGTTGCAGTCTTGCCAGTACCAATGGCCCAGACAGGCTCATAGGCCAGAACAACCTTGTTCCAGTCCTTCACGTTATCTGTGGGACAGAGATCACAGAGGGAAGGGTGAACAGGAAGGTGCTATCCAGCTAGATACCCATGGACTAAAGAACGAGGGTGGCCTTCTGCCCCCTGGTGGCTGTTGAAGGAACTCCAAGAGGCATCAAAGCCATGGAGCAGAAGCAGAAGCGACAGGGAAGGGTTCCCACCTTCCCCTTTCCTTTCCAGTATCAGCATGGGAATCAAGTCAGGCTGCAGGGCATCTGACCCCACCCTCTGTGCCTCCAAGGCCCCGGCTGGGCTTATAGGTCCCTTTCTCCACAGATACCTGCGATGACCTTGGTTTGCTCGAAAACGACCTTCTCAGTGATGCCAGCTTCCCTCTCATCTAGTTTCTCCCCAATGCAGGCGATCACTCCAAGTCCCTCGGCCAAGGCATGGGCCACTTTCTGCCCAATCAGCTGTCAAGGAACAGACTTGGTGAGACACCAATCTTGGAATAAGGCATCTCTTATCTCCTCTCCTGGTTACTAACCTCATCTGACTCCCCAAAGACGTGCCTTCTCTCCGAGTGCCCCAGCACTACCCACGTGGCTCCACAGTCTTTGATCATGCCAGGGCTACAGAAAGAGATGAGGCCACAGTTTCACAGGGAGCCCACCTGTGGCTTTCCACTCAATGAAGAAGGTGAGGGCAGGGTCCCCACCCACCCTCCCCCCACCCGCATCTCACCTGATCTCCCCAGTAAAGGCCCCATTAGTCACTTTGTAGCAGTTCTGCGCAGCCACAGCAATCTTGGGATCTAGCTTCTGCCGGGCAAAGTCAATGTAGGCAGTGGGGGGTGCACAAACAACCTCTGAGGGTGAGATCACAAGAAAGTCTTCATTCTCCAAACTCCATCCAATGCTCTGGAGCCCCTTATCTTTCACCAGCTTTCTTAGTTCTGCCTTCCTTCTCTTTTCACCCCAGCAAGAGGCTCTTTGTCCATATTGAGCCCAGATTGGGCCTGTTCCCAACTCCTAGAGCTTTGCAGGTGCTCCTGGGAGGCCATGGCCCTCACCCTGCCCTCTGCTCTTTTAAAAGCTGTGGCTCCGATTTCCCCGGGCTATTCTGGGTCTGGGTACCTCCTAGACTCAGCATTCTCTGGGGGCCAACCCCGCCTCTCTTCTAAAATAGCCCCCAGGCAAGGCAAGGCAAGGCAATTTAGCAAAAGCAGAAGGGGGCCAACCCCTGCGGTTTCCATTCAGGTCTCTGGGGAATAAAACAAAAGAGGATGCCTCTTTTGATCCAGTCCATGGTTCTGTGATTTAGGTGAATGGGAAGGACTGAAGACAGCACCAGCTTACAGAGGCCCTGCACTTTCCCGGTCCCAGGTTGGAAAAAGGAGTAGGATCACTCCTCGTTCCCGATAGCTCTGCCGCTTTCTATGGAAGGCAGGAATCATCCAGGCTGCCCAGAGTAAAGGATTAGAGCTGGGAGCTCCGGAGGCCGAAGCAGCTCGACGGGGGCTCTCGGCCGGCGGGGCAAAGCGCGGGGAGGAGTCTTGGCCTACGTGCGGCAGCGCACGGAGCGGGGCCTAGGGGGCAGGTAGCTGGAGGCCCGCACGCCCACTCAGCCGCATCCTCTCCCCCCACCGTCCCCACTTAGAGGCGTTGCCAGCCTCTCCCAGTAACCCGCATCTAGCCTTCGCTCCCACCCCCGGCTCCTCGTGGTGCAGCTCAGGCCGCGCCCCGGGGCCATTTTCCTCCCGATGACCCAGAAAGTCCTTTCCCGCCTCACTCTCCGAAGGCACCGGTAAATGCGGCCCTGCTTCCCCCCCCTCCCCCCACGACACACTCCCGGTACTGCGGCTGCAGGGCCACGGCGCTGCTGGGTCAATGTCCGGATCCCGGGCAGCCCTCGTCCCCAGCCCTGCATCCAGGTCTACGCGGACATCAGGTGGCCCGGGAGAGGGCGCTGCCACGCCCGCCCTCCCCACCAACCAGATCCCTCCCCAGAGAGGCTTACCGGTGTCGGCTGGCACCTTGGCGGCGTTCAGAGTGCTGATGAGTTCCCCCAGATTCGCCTTTCGCCCATTCATCTTCCAGTTCCCCCCCACGAAAAACTTCCTGGAGGGCGCCATGGCGCTGGAGCCGACACACTGAAGGTCAGTTTCACCGCGCAGCCGCGGCCACTGCCCGCTTATATAGAGCGCGGTGAGGCAGAACCCCGCCTCCTCCCCATCCTCTGCCATGGTTAGCCCGGCCCCTGCTGGCAAGTCCTTCCCCCCGCCCCGCCCGCCGCCCGAATGGCAGTATTCTGTGGTAACCCCCTTTCTTGTAGCAATGTTCTAGGGCCGTAGGGGCTCAGTCACTTCAGCCTGTTGCCGGACTTTCAAGAGAATGCGAGAACTGTGAGCCCCTGCTCTCGGAAAGTCCCACCACTTCACGACTACAGCCCTCCATACGGCCAGAGGTGGTTCGCAGGGGAGCTAGCTAACAGCTGGACCGACCACTCCCAACTGCTTGGCTAGCCCTAGACCACATTGCTCAGGAGACTGAGGGGGCTGCCCCTTCCCCCATCCGAGTAGCTACACGCCTGATTGCTGAGCAGGCAACTTTGACCCACACAGGGAAAGTAGCCCTAGTTACTGGGCAAGTGACAGGGTTCAGAGGGACAGGGACGGCCCACATTGGCACAGAAACTGTGCAGCTAAGAGAGACAGTTCAGAATCCTTCCCCCAGGAGTATCCCACTCAGCTCCAGCTGGTCAAGATACTGCAGAGCCTGGGGCCCAGACCCAGGACCCCCTAGACAATGGGGACATTTGGGAAATACCCACTTGGGCCCCCTGCTGGAAGTGTGTGTGACTGCTGGAAGAAAGGAAGAGGGAGGGAGGGAGGCAGGAAAGAAGGGCTTTTCACCCCATGTTTGCTGTCACCCCACTCCACTTCCCCTGATGTGCAGCTCCCAGCCCTCACCTCACCCTCAATGTCCCAAGAGCACTAGAACTCCTGAAAAGTAGAGAACTGCCTAAAGAGGGGGTAAGGCTGGGAGTTCTTGGACACTGGACCTCCTGCTAAACCCCAAGGAAGATAAGTCTCCTCAAGGTATCAAACATGACACGATTTAGCCATTGTACTTTTATTCACATCATGTATTTTGGCATTTTCCAGAGAAGGACAGGGAAGAGACAGGGTGGGGAAAAGACTTAGGCAGGAGGACGAGGGGGTCCCCATTTCCCTCATATCCCTCCTGGCCAGACCACACAGGGAGCAAACACAAAGGGGGAGTGGAGCAGGGACACCCCCTCTTGTGGAACAGGCTGCACAAAGCAACACCCACACACACACAAACAAGCCCCCTCCACACCAGGGGCTGGCAGGGTTAGAAAAGCAGAGAACTAAGGGTTCAGGGGGGAGGGGAAGCAACATAGTCTCACAGACAGGCGGCCACCCTCCAGTCCCATTCCTGCTCTAGCCCCAAAGTCTCAAGTGCCCCTCTACTTGGCTTGCCCATTCTCCTAGGGCCTCTAGCTTTTCCCCTGCTGCTGGGGACAAAAAGAAACAAGAGTACAGAGCAGGGGGGCTGCAGTCCACCCCCCAGCCCTTCTCCCTCATGCCAGGTGGTCTGTCCCCTGCCGTCCGTGGTAAGGGGTCGGGGCAGGCTCTTAGCTGGCTACTCTCTGGTAGAAGTAGATGTAGCCCAGGTCCTTGGGCGGCTTCTCAGAGGCACACACTTTCTGGTCATTGTAGATCACCCATCTGGGGAGGTTGGGGAGAGGGTGAAAAAGGATGAACAAACTGGGCAGTCTACACCGCTTCAACTAGGTTTCTCTGACATAGCTCCTGGAGTTGATCCTGGCAATTCTGGGGAAAGGCCCTCAAACCTACAGTCCAGCTGCTACCTGTCTGAAAGGAGCGGTCTCACAAACATTTCCCCCACTCGATGTCTTCAGATCCTCCAGTATCTTTACAGCCGCCCCCACCCATCCCTGTAAGGAGGGGGTCAGCCAACTTTCTCTAAAGGGCCAGACAGTAAATCTTACAGGTTTGGCAGGTCATCCGGTTTGTTGACACTACTCAACTTTCCTGTTGCAGCATCAAAGCGGCCACAGACAATACATAACTGAGTTTAAGTGTGGCTACACTCGTTAAAGCTTTACTTACAAAAGCAGTGGCTGGATCCAGCCCTCGGGCTGTACTTTGCCAATCCCTGCCTTCAGGAATTCTCTCATCCTTGGTGTATTTGTGGCTACCATCAGGCATTCCTTCACCTTCTCCACAAACATTCTGAAGATTTCCAAGATGGCCCTACTCATTTCCACCACCACTCTCCTATTCCAGATGAGCACTGCTACTGCTGGCCCCTCACCTGCCTTCCTTCTTGATGTGGCAGACGTAGTGACCACACATGGTGGAGGTGCCCATATGACTGATGAAGGCAAAGAGCTGATACTCTAGGGAAGGAGAGAGGGAGGGGGCAGAGAAGAGAATTAGAAGGGATCCTTGAGTGACAGACCAAATATAATCTAACAGCTCAAACTCCTGACATGAGTTTCAGGGAATGTGGGCATGTATTGGGTCAAAAGTCTGTCTCCACCCCCTAGAATCCCACCTTCAGGAGTCCTGTCAGGGGCAGGAAGCTTCCGCCCCCCTTCCCCAGGGGAAGCAGAGCTGCCTTGGAATGAGGATCTGGGATAGAAGACTGGCTAGGTCCCATCAGGCCTGTCTTATTTCCCCAGGACACTCACTTCCAGGACCATCCCGGACTTTAGGTCCCACTGGCACAGACTCGGAGATGGAGTCAGCAGCTGAGCGGCCCTCGGAGATGTCCATGGCAGCTTCTGCATCCAAGTCGTCAATGTGACTGAAGATCCAGTCCACAGCCCGTTCTAAACTATTGTTCTTGGAGAGGAGGGAAGTATGACATTTTCTAACACGTTCAGGGGAAAGAAAGTCACCAGGGAAAGCCTGAGCTCCTGCATCACAGCCACCAAAGGGTGGAGGCCCGCCTTGGCCATACCGCAATGGCTGTCCTTGGTCTTGCTCATGAAGGATGGAACTTCACGCCCACTTCCTTCAACCCCACAGGCCCCAGTCCTGAGCTGGGGCAGTCCCTACCGTGGCCCGCAGAGCTTTGAGGGCTTGGTCCCGAGAGAAGCCCATGGAAACAATGGTGGTCACGCAGTCCTCTGGCGGTGGGTCTGCGGCTGCACTTGTAGAGCCAGGTCCACTGGACCCAGGCAGGATGAGGGGGTTTGCAAAATCTGTGGATGATAAGGGGTGGAAGTGTTTAGGGGAAGGTGGTGGCCCTGCCCCGCCCTGCTACCTACCCCTGCGTACCTGGATCGTCCATGTGTGACATGACCCAGTTCATGGCAGCCTCGGCCCCACTGTTGCCCGTGTAATAGACAGCTTTACGGCAGGCATCCATAGGGAAGCCCATTTCCACCAGCTGGATGATGACAGACTCATCCAACATGGGAGCTGTGGTGGGAGAAGGGAGGGCACAGTGACGAACTCCTTGGGCCACTCTGCTCCTCCTCCCTCCCACAGTCCAGCCCCAGTCCTCTCCCAAGCATCCATTCCATGCATTTTTCTCACCCCAGAACTAAACGACAGACAATATGACATAGTGTCGGGCCAGTACCCTAAAGGCACAGAACTAAGGCCAAAGATCCGCTATGGGTCCTCTTGCTTGCCCATTCTCACAGAATCCCAGCCCATGCCCCCAACTAATGAGGTGACAAGGGTAGAGAGGCAATTAGCCAGTGCTACTGCCGCCACACACAATGTGGCTGGGAGTGCTCCAATAAGTCCTCATGTCCATCAAGAGAGCACAGGAAATTTGAAAGGGAGGAGAAACACAAAGGACAGGGTTGGGGTGAGGCAGGCAGAGAAGACCCCCATCAGCAAGGGAGAGAGACAGGCAGGAAGAAGAGTCACTAACATGTTGGAGAGGAGAAGTGAGGGGAGCAGAAGGAGTCTTCGTCTTCGTTGCCATAGAAACCAAGGCTACCTTTGGGCTCATCCGGAGTGACCAGGGGTGGGGCAATGTCAGGCAGCTCCTCCTCTCCAGGCTGCAGCCCTGTACCCCTCAACTGGGAGATGTCTAGCTCCTCTGGCATCTCAATGGACACATCTGTAGTTGGAATGTCAGATAAAAGCTCACCTCAGCAGCTCCCCGAGGGCCTCCCTGAAAAAGAACTTTGGGAATCTCAAGCCCCTACACCATATCTTGGCACTGCTCTGTAATAAGGAGCTGTTCAGAGAGTACCAATCTTAGGGGGTCCCAGTGCAATAAAAATTAATTGTGGGCCTGGGAGTCAGCAGACCTGGATTCTAGTCCTAGATCTACCACAGATGAGCTAGGGGCAAGGAAGGAGGCCTCCAACTTGTGCAACGGAATGATTTTATACTTCTGTGGGTCTCATCTACGAAATGAAGTTAAACCAGCAGTTCTCAAAGCCATCAGGGGCCTGTAAGACCCATGAGAGCTAATTATTTCAAGATTATCAAAATGAAAACATCTTACCAATTATAAAAATAAAACTAAGCAACCTAAGTGTCCATGAATGGATGAATGGATAAATAAGAAGTGGTATATATAAACAATGGAACATTACTCAGCCATAAAAAAGAATGTAATCTTGCCATCTTCAACAACACGGATGGACCTAGAGGGTATTATGCTGAGTAAAATAAGTCAGAAAGACAAATACCATATGATTTCACTTACATGTGAAATCTAAAAAGCAAAATAAATGAACAAAAACAGAAATAAACTCATAGATACAAAAAACATTTTGATGGTTGCCAGATGGGAAGGGGGTTGGGGGATGAGTGAAAAAGGGGAACAGATTAAGAAGTACAAATTGGTAGTTACAAACTAGTCATGGGGATGTAAAGCATAGCATAGGGAATGTAGTCAATAATATTGTAATAGCTATGTATGGTACCAGGTGGGTACTAGATTTATAAGAGTGATCACTTTGTAAGTTATATAAATGTCTAATCACTATGCTGTACACCTGAAACTAATATGATATTGTATGTCAACTGTAATTGAAAAATAAAATAATTATTAAAAATAAAATTATGAAAATCACTTTTGGTTGTAAATCGTAACTATAAAATCAAAGCCGTCTTAATATTTTTGGTCAGTGCTTTTCAAACTAGACATATTTTGAAACATCTAAGGTAATGTTTTCCCCTTTCAGAGGAAAGTTAGAGAAACATTAGTTTACATGTGTTAAGGCCCATTCTTTTTCTAGCATTTTCTGCTTAACCTCCCTCACTTGTCCCAGCCACCATACCCAGTTTCTTGGGCACCCAGTCTAAGCCGAAGGTGAACTTCTTGATCTGGATGACCAGGTAGTCAGGGAATGAGGCAAATCGTGTGGTCCTAGGGAAGAGAGAATGTCCTGGTACCCAGACAATCCCAAGGTTCTTCTCTCCTGAAATCCTCCCCGGGGGTTCAGCCTCTTATGGGTATAAGATCAAACAGCCCAGAAGATATTCCATATTCTTATCTTGCCCTGAGCGGGCATCAGAGCGTCTGCAGACAAGGAGCAGCAGGAATCAGGAGAAGGGCTGTCTTATTGGCAGGAGCAACAAAGGGGAGGATGGCTGAATTCTCTTGAGCCCAAAGCGCTCTTACATATCTCAAGCTCATGCCAACAACAGTTAAGCAAAATGTCAGGCCATCTGCTGGAAATCCACATTCTGTCCACAACTGATACTAAGTGTCTGTGCAGTCAGGATTGAGGGAATGGAGAGACACTGCACCAAAAAGTGACCCTGTCCCATGACCAAAGGGAGTGGTTAGGGCAAGACAAGGTAACATGTAGTAATCATTCATGTCTGCTCCTGCTAGGGCCTCTTGGTTTCGCCAGGGTCAGACTACCAGCCTCAACTGATGCAACCCTGAGATTTCACCCCAAACAAGGGACTAGAGAACTGGAAAGAGGCAGATAGCATCTTTGGGACTATCCTGACACAGGCCTGAAACCTTGGGCCCAGACCAACAGGACTTACTTGACAGCTACTGATTTGGCCTGCAGGGCTGTGCTCCAGAAGTCATCCACCTGCTCGGGGGCCCCATAGGCCTCCAGGCAGGAGCTGAAGGGCACCTGGGCCCGAACCAGCTCTGGCAGTGGCAGCTTCTCCTCCTCGGCTTGCCGCTTCTTCTCCTCATATTCCAGAAGCTCCTCTGGCGACAGAATTGGTAGATGGATCCCTCAGAGGACGCTGCCTCCTTCCCTCCTTAGCTTGGCACTACTGGCTCTGTGTCCATGACTACTTCAGCTTCTCCACCCTCTCCAAACCCATGTGACACACATTCGTATATGATCTTGCTTCTGTTTCTCAACACAGCTCTGCTGACAAGCTGTGAGCAAGGTTAATCCTATTTCCCCCGCCAGCTTCGGACCTCTGGCTGGGGGAGCAGAGCATACTATGCGCTCTGTTCCTGTAAGGTGCCCAACCGCTCCTCACAGCCCTCAGACTCCACCCACACCCAGGCCTCGCTGAGAGCCACCTACCTTTGTTAAGGGCGGCGTCCATGGGCACAGGCAGCTGCATGATGTAGTCCACTCGCTGGGTGTACTTCACCTTCTCTGTGGCCAGGCACTTGATCTTTTCCTCCACCAAAAAGCGGAACACTTCATTTGGATTTTCAGAGCTCCGGCAATTCCTCTATGGGGAAGAAGCAGGGTGGGGAGATCTGGGCAGCCAGGGAATGGAATGGGGGCCTAAAAGGGTCCTTGGGGATCAGGGAGGGACAGGAGGGGAAGGGAGACTACCACTAAGAGCACACGGATGCAAGGGCAGAGTAGAGGCCTTCCCCAATTACCCACGCCCTCCCCGATTCTGGCCCCATCACAGCGCTGTGCGACTGTGTGTAGTTCTCTTGATAAGCAGTAAGTATCCTCATAGCATTTTCTTTGGGTGTATCCTTCACGAGGCAGCAAACCCATCACGTGTAAGGATCCTTGCTTGGCTCTGCTATCCTCCTCAGGTGCAATTGCTACCACAGGGAAGGTGCAGTGCATGCAGACTGCCAGGTACAAGGGTGGGACCGGGTTGGGCTGACAGAGGCGAGAAGGGGCAGGAAGGAGAGGGAGTGAACTGCAGGTGGACAGGAGTGTGAAGAGTGCCCTCCCTTGTCATTTGCTCAGCCCTTACCTCCACCATGTTGATAAGGTGAAGAAAGAACTCTTGGGCATCCTGCTGCCGGTTGGTGGAGAACTCAGGGTGACCCTTGCCAATGAGGGCCTTGAACATTCGAGGGGCAATGCCATCTTGAACTTCCTAGGCAGAGCCAGGGCAGCAACTCAGCTGGGGCTCAGTTGAGTCCCATCAAGTGGCCTTTTTACACATCTCCCACACCTTAGTTTCCCCATAATTCCAGAGCCTGAAAAGGACAGAAACCCAGACTCACCTTTTGTTCTGACACCTGCTCCCCATCACTTGACTCCAGTGTTGGCTTGGAATACTCTCCGGAGAGAAGGCCGTGGCCCAGCTTGGCCCTGTGTTAACATCCAAGAGAACTATTTAGCTTTAGTCACCTAATGATAATCTCATGTCAATCTGCACCTCTTCCTCCCCAACTTAACTCCTGCTCATGGCCCTCCCTAGACAGCTCTCTAAAATGTGCAAAATCTGGGCCGGCTGAGTGGCTCAGTTGGTTAAGAGCTTGCTCAAGAGTGTGAGCTCTGAACAACAGCGGTTCAAGTCCTGGCCCAAGCTGAGCCGCCGCTGAGCTGACAACAGGTGGCAGGATGGCTCAGCTAAAAAAATAAATAAATAATAAATAAATAAATAAATAAAAGTAAATGTGCAAAATCTTAGGTTCCACAGGACCCCCATCTCAAGGTAGACAGCATGCCCAGAAGACAATCATCTGCAAGCTTCTAATTGGCCATGGGCTAAACTGCTGCCCATGCCAGGTGCTCACGGAGCAGAGAGGAGGCAAACAGGCTCTCAGCGAGGCGCTCAGCCTTTGTACGCAGGACCTGACTACATACACCTGCGTGCTGAAGTCCTGAGTTGGGTCCGTCGGGGCATTCTGGAAGATCTTCTCCAGCTTATCCACATACCTAAAAGCCAAGGATAGCAGAATTGGAGGGGCTTTGGCCTGGGCTCAGAGGAAAAGGGGGGGGGGGAGTAATTCTCTACTAGCTCAGTTAACAGGCTAGCTGAGTGGGGAGTTATGTGTCTGAACCTTGGAGTCCATTTCCTTCCAGCAACCTGCCCTTCCTCACTTCTCAACTATGTCAGCATGCAATGCAGTGAGGCAGTCTTTTCCAGCCTCCTCCCTAAGAGAGAGTCAGGGGTATGGGAGAAAACAGCCTGGGAGAAAGATAAGTACAGTTCATACGCTACTGAACAGAACCTGTCAATATGTTTTAAGCTTTCACATATGCATCAGGTCCTTCCCAAACAGACTGTCAAGTCATTTAATGCTAATAATTTGCCTTTTTTCTATCTTAGTGTCCTAAGCCCTCCCCTATCCCCAAGTGCTACATGTCCATGTTAGGTGCTCATCTGATGTCACTGGCCTAAAATAAAGACCACCTGCTCACCCTTGAGCCAGTCGGAGGCCTCAGAGAGCTCTTGGATTTGGTGTTCTGCTCTGTCAGTGGGTGTGTGTGACGGGGTGACAGTGGTGCAGTCTACAGCTTGCTCCCCACACAGCACACCAGCCACAGTGTAACCAGAACAGACTGTGTTGGAACAGAGGTGCTGAGGGCAGCTGAAGGAGTGTGCCTACAGGCTGGCGACCAGGAGGGGAGTTGGGGTGCAGAGAAGGGGCCAGCAGTGGGGAGGGCACCACTCACTTCCTCTGGAAGTCAGGGATGCTGAAGAGCACCTGGACCACCGAGTTGAGGTAGCAGCTGTTACCCAGGTTCCGGATGCCCGTGTAGCCGGGCCCAAACAGGGGCTTCAGAGCCACAGCGGATTCCTGGATCAGCTCCCATTCGCCAATCCGCTGGTTCATATCTATTTCCAACTCGGTCATCGTCTTGTCCGTCTGCAGGGAAGGAACACTTCAGGCGGGGTGAGAGACTCGGTCCTGGATTTTTCACATTGATCTCTCACAGGGTCTAGGACAATACCCAGCTGGAGCCTAGCATTTGTTGAATTATGGGCTCTAACAGGCAATGCACACTAGATATGGTCCAGTCCAAGTTCTGGAAGACCACAAGCTAACAGTACCAGAGGCCTGTTAAGTCATCAGGCCTCTGACTGAAGGAGGGAATGAAACGGAATGCAATTCCCTCTACCTGAAGTGTTTTCCCCACTCCAAAGTTACCCCTCGTCACCCCTCAGGTCTTCAACTCAAGCAACACCGCCTCAGGGAAACTTCCCTGATGTCCTGGACTAGGCCAGGTCCCCTGCTGTACGCTATTGCAGTGCCCTCCACGTCTCTTTCACGGCACCCCTCACAGTTTGTGGTTATTCACTTATTTGTGTGAGCATATGATTAACATCTGCCTTTCCATCTAGAATACACGTCGATGAAAGGAAGGACCACACCTGCCTTATTCACACTGTGACTACCACATAGTAGGTACCCAGGAATATGTAATGGATGAATAAATGATTCTAGAAAGTTCTTCAAAGCCCACATGTCCTGGGGACATACTTGTGGCAGCTCTCTTCAATACACTACCTCAGCCTTGGGCAAGAAAGCTCCCTGACAGGAGCAGGGGCAGGAATGAGAAGGATGTGAAGCTGAACGGGTCTCACCTTTTGCATCTTCAGCATGTCAATGCCAAAGTGGGACAGGTGCTCAGCCAGGCTGGGGTCCAGGACCATGTCATCCTCGTCATATGAGTACACATCTAGGGCAAGAGGCAGGAGCAGTGTCAAGGGGGTGGCTCGGGACTGGCCTGGCCACCAATGACACCTCCTGCTCTGAGGGGCCTGGGTGGGACAGGAGGATGAGCCTGTAAGAGAACCCTATTGGCCCCCCAGAACATCAGTGAGGTCACAAGCCCTTCTGGGATTGGCTGTCAGGGAGGATGGGGTAAAACAGGGTGAGGGTTAGAACTGATTGTGACTCTACCCCGCAGGATAAGGGTCTAGGGTCAGATGGGTTGGGAAAGACCCTCACGAATCAGATAATGATGGTAACTTCTAAGAAGGGGATTGGAGTTTGGGGGGATTAATTTAAGATTTAGTCTCACCTGCAATATTTTCACTGTTTATCAAGAGAACATGTTCATGTATTATTCGTGCCATATAAAGTTGAGTAACAGTTAAAACACATTTCAGTGTGGAGAAGGCAAGGGAGTACCAACCAGCTCCATCAGGTGTGATGGTGCCCAGCTTGACAGCTAATGGGTAGCCTGTCTCCCTGTAGTGTTCCACAGCGTGGTTGTTGCCCCCACTGCCATCGAAGTAGCGTCGGCCACAGAGGATGGAGCCATCTGTCAGGTTGAGCCACAGGTTCTCTCTCATGTCACATTTGGAGCACTTCCAGCCACTAACCCAGGGAGAAGAAAATGAGCTAAAACATGGGTCAGGGGTACCTGGGAGTGGTAGAGAAAGGGGGCTCTGTGGGCCCCCCTGCCAGCCCAAGGTCTCTCTCTTCTCCTCTCCTTTGGATGCCCCCCTGCTTAGTTCTTCTCCCCCAAGTCTCCCTCCTTGTTCTGCTCCCGACCCCCTCTCTCACCAGATCCCCCAGGAGGGTGGCCTCTTTGCCCCTGTTCTGGGGATTGTGCCCCGAGGTGGAGGGGCCAGGCCTCACCAGGGAGGGATTCGAGCAGGGTTGTCCAGCTGCTTGAGGTTGAAGGCATGCTTAGACACCTGCCGCACTTCCCCATCCCAGGCCTGAACCTCCTGCTTGCGGGAGGCCGAGTCGGCCGACAGTAGGGCCTCCACTGCACTGGTCACCTGGGGGAAGCAGAGGGTCAGAGACAGTACCCAGCCCCAGCCCCACAGTCCCCTCTAGTCCTTGGTATTCAGCTTTCTCAGTGCTTGCCCAAGACATCACTGCGCTGGCCCCACTTGCCCTAGAATCTTTGGGAGGGCGGGAAGGTATTCATACCCGATCTTTGACAAAGTCAGGCAGTCCCCCCAACCCATCCCGGGCAATCTCCAGGTAATCCGGCAAAATGACAATTTTCACATCCTCATCATATTCAAACTTCTCCTCGCTGAGGTCAAACCCGCCTTCGACACCTGGTGAGACAGGGAAGAAGAGGGAGAGTAGGACAACGGCCACAGATATAGCACTTCACTTTGTCGCTTCTACAGCTGGAGGACCACTGATCAGGCCCATTGTTTGGGGCTCTCCTAGTACCCACAGGAGCAGGAAAGACCCATTCAGGGAGAAGAACAGGACTGCAGTGGTGCTCACCAATAGCCAGCCGGGTGGGCTTCTTTCGAGGGGGGTCTCCAATGACTGTAGTGGTGTCTTCCTCTTTCTGCAATGAGGTAGGAAGGGCAGGATCGGCAATAAGCACCAGGGAAAGGACAACTGGCGAGGACGGATGGGATGGAGTAGGTTAATCGCAGGAGAGAATGGAGCTAAAAAACACGTGTGCTGACTTTTAATAACACCAACAGAAATAGGTGAGAGGGGGAAACTGAGGCCTGTAGAAGGTCAGAACGGAACACACATTCAAAATGAGGGCTGAGTGGCATGTGCCTGAATGTCCCCAGGCCTTGCCCCAGCCCCTGTCCCTACCGGGCGTCGGGTCCGTCGGAGGTGCAGGTATACTCGCTGGCCTGTCTTGTTGAAATGTCTCTCCACATACTGCTTCCCAAAGCCCAGGAATGTGTTCATGCAGATGTAGAGGCCACCCTCAGACTCCTGCAGGACAGAAGGCAGGGAAGGAAACACAGGAAGGATGAAGCCTGGCCAAGCGAGGAGACTCAGACCTGGTTTCCAGAAGAAAGGTTCTGTTCTCTAACACTGTGTAGCTCGTGGCAAGTCATTTAGCCTTTTAGGACCCACTACATGGCTAAGATTCTCCCCATCCTCCTATGACTTTGATAATAACTAACAAGGACACCAGGAGCTGAATGACACCTATCGTCATTCACCGTACTTCCTTCTTGCTCCTTCTTTGGGCTTTGGAGCCCTCCAATCAACTGCAGAGAACTTGCTCTACCTCTTCTTTGGAGCCGAGAGATCCAGAAAGGAAATGGGGATCACAAACCGTGGACTTACAATGCCAGAGATTATACTCAGAGGGGATAAGGGTCCCTTCCTCAGAGAGGAAAGACCTGCATGTCAGATACCATGACAAATCCTACCTAATCTCAAGGATTCAGAAAACCTACCAGACTGGAGAAGCAGAGATTCTAGCACCTGAACAGTACATCTCACCCCAGAGCTTGCCAGCAAGCCCAGACCTTTCCTTTACCACACTCCATTAGGTACTCAAACCCTGCTCGACATGAGTCTTCTCCCTCTTCCCCTACTGAAGCCTGGGTCCAGAGGAACAATGCTTTGCGTATAGCTCACAGCTAAACTTCAACCCAGTCTGGCAGGGACATGAAGTCCGGCATTCTCCAGCCACCACCCTGTTGTCTCCCCTCTGACCAATAACTAAATCCCCACTGAAGTCCCATCAACCCCCAACTTCAAAGCCATTCCCTTTCTGGGCTTGCTGAGTGGCTCAGTTGGCTTAAGAGTGCTAGCTCTGAGCAACAGGGCCGCTGGTTTGATTCCCACATGGGCCAGTGACGCTGAGCCCGAGCTGAGCTGTTGCTGAGCTGCCAACAGGTGGCAGGATGGCTCAGCTGGTGTATCAAGAAGATTGCCTGTTCAATGGTGGGTTACACTCACCCGCAACTAAGGCTGAACTCAGCACCTTGAGCTGAGCTGCCACCCGGATGGCTCAGTGGATAGAGCGTGCATTTTTTTTAGGATTTTATTGGGGAATTGGGGGAGGGAATAGCATTGGGGAATCGGGGAATGGGAACAGTCAAGTTGCTGTCCTTTTGTTCTTCAGTCTAGTTGTGGAGGACGTTGCTTCACTCGCCCATGTTGGTATTATCACTGCGCTCTTCTCGGGTGAGGCAGTCGCTTGCCAGCCACTGGGATGGCCACTCACGGCAGTTCACGCCGGCTGCCAGCCACTCATGGTAGCTCATGGCAGCCCACTGCAGCAGGGGCTGCAGCCTAGCCATTGCCGGCGACTCACAGCAGCCCAGCTCCAGGTTGAGCTGTTGTTCACCATCTTAGCTGTGGAGGGCGCAGCATCACTGGCCCTCATGTGGGACCCGAATCGGGGCCCTAATGCTCAGAGCTGGCATCCCAAGCCAACTCTTAACCAACGTACCACTCAGCCAGCCCTAGAGCTTGTGCTCTTAACAACAAAGCTGATGGTTGGACTCCAGCATGGGATGGTGGCTACGCCCACCTGCAACTAAGATTGAACCCAGCACCTTGAGCTTAGAGGCCACGAGCTGCCGACGGGCAGCCAAATGGTGACTGGCGCCCTCCACAACGAAGATTAAAGAACAACAACTTGGCTGGCCCCCTTCCCCAATTCCCCAATACTGTTCCCCTCCCTCAATTCCCCAATAAAATCTTAAAAAAAAAAAAAGCCATCCCCTTTTCAAGACAATCTAACAATACTTTCTGAGACAGCTAGAACACACATAAGCCAGATAGAAAACAGGGAAACACAAGTGTCTATCCTAATTCACAGGTGATGGGGGAGGATGGGCTTCCTCCAAACTGAGCAAGTCTAACAGTGCCTTTGTGAATAAGTGATGGAGAAGGTGGAGGAGGAAATTGGAGACAACAGAGCCTTCCCTCAGATCCAAGGTTCTGAGCAAGTGCAGGCATCTTCTTCCTGGAATAAGTCTCAGTGGCCTTGAAAAATTCTTTGCTGTGATATTAAAAGTAGGGTACCATCTAAGGCAGTTCCTGGTCCCACAGATTGTATACCACTCCCTAGAACAGTGTGGATTAAAATGTTCATAAACAAATGGAGCATTTCTCATCAAGGAGGTCATATAAGCGCTCTTTCTACCATGAACGCAATTTGAAGATAATCAAACATGCAGGAAGTTGGTTAGCAACGCAACTCAGCTGCACTGGAGATTTCTTGAGTTGGGGTGAGAGAAGAAAAATGTAATAAGATTACAAAAATCCTTTTGGATTATTCAAAGCAGCTACTAGGAGACAGGAATGTAAAGAGGAATCCACTGACTTCTACCATTGGTTGGTAATTAAGAAAACCCTTTTCCTCCTGAGAAAGACGGTGCTTCACCAAGCCATGTATCTGATACCTTGGGAGGCACAAGGAAACTCTACAGAGATTAAACTCTTCTGTTGGAAATAAAAGATCCTGGTTTCACCAACAAGGACTGGATCCCTGGAACTCTGCTCAGAGCAGTCCTCTTTTAGCTCTGCTAAAGCCAGGCTTCAGAGAAGCAGCATATTGTCTGAGGCCCAGCTCAAAGCCTAGCAAACCAAGCAAACCACAAATCAGTGATGATCCTGAACGGGGGCCTTAGATCATGCTGCTATACTCAGCACTGGCGATGCATTAATGAAGACTTTCCACTCTGACTTGCAGTTTTCCTGGCCATGAGTTGGTCTGGCCGAACACCCTGGGCAGGGCCCAGCAGCGGCTTGAGGGGAGGGGTGGTGAGGGGGCGGATCCCAACCAGGCTGTTGCCCTCTCAGTTCAGGCTCTGGCCTGGCTGGAGGCTTGTCTCTGCTTGAGGGTGACACAGGAAGGCAGAACTGCAGAAAGGGAGGTAACGGGTGGAGCCTGTAAAACGTGAAGCATGGTGTGGGTGGTGGCTTTGTCTAACTAGTCAAGAGTGGGAGCGGAATAGGAAAGGGGCCTTAGCAGTCTCCAAGAAAGAAACCATCTCTCTGGGAATACTTTAAAAAGGGTTCCCTTTGCTCTCTGTGATGGACGAAAAGGAGAGAGGGCCGCGGGCACAGTTCATCTTAAAGGAGAAACGACTAGAGCTTTCCTCTTTTCTCCCCTCCCTACCACCAATGACCCACCTCCCCGCCCCCTGTCCATATTAACCATGGGTGGAGGCTCTGTAACTCGGCTTTTCTCAGAACTGGCCTTCTTCGTGGCCACTTCCAGACTACTGGGCGCCTATGCGCTGCATTACCCACTCTCCCACCCAACCCCGGCCCAGAACAGTGGGGGGTCGCCCCATCCCTCCTATACGAGACTACAAAACCCGGAAAGCCATGCGCGACAGGCAAGGCCAACTCCCAGGCTTCCGAAGGCGTCCATTTGGGGGATGTAGTCCGACGATCGGGTTGAGTCCCTGGCTTAGAACAGCAGCGGGGAATGAACGACTACAATCCCCATAATGCTCCACCAGACGGGGAGCGGTGGAAGCGGCCGCGGTGTCTTCCGGGGGCGGTAGTCACACAACAGCTCCAGCTAATTAAAAGCAGCGGCAGGTAATAGCGTGGGAGACTACAAGTCCCATGGTGCATCGCAAGGAGGCGGTAGCCCCAGCTTTGCAGGCCCCGGCAGAATGACCAGGGCGATGGAAGGAAGTCGTGCTCGTTGCGGGCGTGGGGAATGGTCTTACCGGCGTGTCGAAGGAGAAGGCGCACTCGTCTTTGTGGACCCGGTCTCCAGCCTTAGGGACCCGGATCGTCGGTAATACTGACAGCAGCGCCTCCTCACTCAGCTCCGCCATGACACCGGCAGCAGCTCCTCCACACACAGCGGCTCCCACCGTTCCTAGTTCCCCACCCCCTACTCTTGCGGTCCAATGAGCACTACTTGTTAGGTGCATGCGCTCCAGAGAAGACGCGCGAGAATGGCAGTTGGATGGAGCTTGCCTACTAGTGCTCCGCCTTCTGCCCTACTCTTGACTAACGCCAATGAAAAGCGCTCCCAATGCAATCGATGGTCTAAAGAACCAATCCCCACTCTCCCAGGATTGAGCGCCTGTAGAGCAGCGAGGTGGACCACGGAGTTTTCGCGGCACGCACTCTGGAGCCCAACAGACCCTTCGCGTGCCTTCTATTGAAGAGCGGAAACTGATCTGAGAAACTTCTGGGGACTTGTCCAATCCGAAAATAGAAGGGCAGTTATATTCTTGGTATTTGAAAAGGGGCTACCCAATGAGGCGGAGTTTGAGAGGGTTAGAGTCGAATGATTGATAACGCCGTCAACCAGTAAGGATTACTGTTTCCCTCAAAAATCTTCATAATTCCGTCTCCGCCTGAATCTGTACGTAGTAGCGTAATTTATTTTTAAAATAATAATAAAATCAGTTGATTTTGAAACTGAAGGTCTCAAAAGCGAAGACTAGCACTCCTCAAAATCTCATGATGCACAACTCTCAGCCCAATACGGAACAAAGTCCCCCTTTATGGAGGAGGCGTCACCCCTGGGGCAAACCAAGCCGCTGCCTATTGGCCCTGTGTTCCCCATGATAGACGTCCTCCCAGCCCAATGGCTTCCTTCACTGGAGGTGGGTCTCAATAGCGGGCCTATAGGAGCTTGCGTCGGCTCGGCCAATAGGGTCACGGCAGGGGGCGTGGCGGGAAGTTTGAAACTGCTACGGTGGTTGAAGCTCGAGCTGCTGTGCACCCAAAGGTGGAGTTGGAGAGTGGTAAGTGATAAGTTAGAGGGCCCGGCTGGCCTGGAATGAGCTGACTAAGCTGCACCAGTCGTTCCCGCAGAGGCCTCTGGCCCAGCGGCCAAGAGGTTCCTCAGCTGGGAACTGGGAAGATCGGGTGGTCAGAGGTCGGACTTAGCCGCGGTGAGGACCGAGATCTGAGTAACCTCTCACAGGCATCCCCTCCTTGCCCCGGGCCGGGCCCTGCCCCACCCTATCCCTCCTGGTTGAGATGGGCTCAGCCAAGAGCGTCCCAGTCACTCCAACGCGGCCTCCGCCGCACAACAAGCATCTGGCAAGAGTGGCAGACCCGCGTTCGCCTAGTGCCGGCATCCTGCGCACTCCCATCCAGGTACTCTGGGCCGGGTGGGGAGCTGGCAGAGAAACTGTCTGAATTCTTGGGCCTCTGCCTAATCTGATTCTGAGAGAGCCTCCATTCTGTCCCCCTCCCCCATTTTGAGGCTTTATTTTCCACATTCTCAATCCACCAGGAAGGGTAGGCTGAATGTCTGAAGGCCTTGGCAATTCCTGCCTGGAACATCTCCAGAGGCTGGAGACTTGGGAGGGAAGGAGATTCAGGGCCCAGGCTTTTCTAACCTTTGATCTGGACAGGTGGAGAGCTCTCCACAGCCAAACCTACCAGCAGGGGAGCAGCTGGAGGGTCCCAGTCAGGCCCAGGGCTCAGATCCCCGCTCTCCTACCCTTGGCATTGCACGGACACCTATGAAGACCAGCAGTGGAGGTAAGTGTTGGGCCCAGGGAATTCTGATAAGGCTGTCAGCTTGCATCCTTGGGTGGGGTCAGTGAAGCCATGCTCTTCAGGGCTCCGTCTTAAAGGAGCCCTCTTGCTTTAAGCACATCTCACTCTTTCCCTTACATTTTGTTCCCTCTCACCATGATTTCCCTCTTCCCAATGCCTCACCCACCAGGGCGTGAATCCTAAGGCTCCTGTATCTTTTTGTCCTTGCTGAAGGATTTGTCTCACTTCACTTCTCCCCTCTAGAGCTCCCAAGCCCATTGGTGAATCAGCTGAGTGAACTACTTGAGACTGAAGCCCCCAGATCGAACCTTCCTCTAGAGCCTGTTCTGCACCTAGAGGCACCTTCATCTTCTGAATTGGACTTGCCTCTGGGCGCCGAGTTTTCCCTCAAGGACCAGATGCCACCTTGGAGTCAGACTGAGCTCCCCTCCAAGCAGGTGTTTCCTGAGGAGGAAACAGGACAGCCCTCAGAAACCCCTATGGCCAGCCAGGGCTCAGACAAGCCCTTGAGAGACCCCGAGACACCCCGATCTTCAGGTACAGAATCTAAGGGCAAGGTACACATACGGAAGAGAATTGAGATCATGTTCTGGGATAATGTCCACAGATAGTTAGTTTAAGAGGAATAAACTGTAAGCCCCTGATTTTAGCTCTTTGCTTTAACTCCTTACCCACCCTAGGTTCTAAGTGCAATAGACGGAAACCAAACAGCAAGGTACTAGGGAGATCTCCCCTCACCATCCTGCAAGATGACAACTCCCCCGGGTCTCTGACACCACGACAGGTAAAGGGAGAGAGGGTGAAAGCTATTACTAGGAAATCTAATGTAGAGTGCGGGAGGCCCTTTTACCTGGTCTTCCATCTCCTGAACAACCTCTCTCCCTCCAACTTCCACACTGTTTTTTGCAGGGTAAGCGACCTTCTCCCCTGAGTGAAAATGTTAGGGAACTAAAGGATGGGGCCATTCTGGTAACTGGACGACTTCTGAGAACTGGAGGACGAGCATGGGAGCAAGGCCAGGACCATGACAAGGAAAATCAGCACTTTGCCTTGGTAGAGAACTAGGCTGTGTGCGGCCCCAGCCCTGGGCTTACCAGGGATCTAGTGGTATTCCATATCCTCTCACACCTTCTTTCCCTCAGAGACTGGAAAGGGTCATTTTCTTTGACTCCCCCTAAACTACTGACTCTGGAATTGAGAGCTTTCTTGGGCTTTCTTTGTGTCTTATATGTTTCTTGTATATTAAATGAAGTGGTTTTAAATGATGTTGTTGTTATACCTAAAACTTGCACTAAGTCATCTGTATATAAAAGGCAGCCTGGGGAGCTTACGTTTCCTGGCCTGAGTGCCCTGCACTAATATCTCCAAACCTCTTATACGCACCTCCCTTAAATCCTGGTGTTCCCCAGGGCTCTGTCCTTGGCCCTTTGCTCTCACTCTTCCTAGGTGTTCACTTCTGGGGATTAGCTACTACTTACCTATATTCTGGTAACTTCCAGGTTTCTCGATCTAACCCTGACTTATCCAGCTGCCCCTTAGGCACTTCAAAGTCAGTTTGTCTAAAGCTGAATTTGTGATCTACCCTCAAAAGGCTTTCTTATCCCTTCTTCTTTATCCCTGTGAATACAGCATTATCCACCCGGTTGCCCAAATCCAAACTTTGGCCATCATTTTGAATCCTTTCCTCTTAATCTCCCATACCTAAGCACTTGGTCACTAAATCCTGGTGATTCTATATCGTTAATCTCTTCCCCATCCCTTCCCTTGTCCCCTCTGTCCTATTGCTCTTGCAAGTCTTGCCACCTGCCTCCTACCTGTTTCCCTCCATTCCCTCCTGTCTCCCCTCCCTTCATTTCATCAACCTGCACTTCCGCTAGGACCATCTTTCTGAGAAGCATAGCTGACCACATTACTACTCGGCTCAAAATTCTTTACTTGTTCCCCATTGCCCTTAGGAATAATTCTAGACGCTAGCCTGGCATTCAAGGCCTTTTATAATCGGCTTCCTACTCAACATAACCC
Source organism: Hipposideros armiger (assembly GCF_001890085.2). Lineage (NCBI taxonomy): Eukaryota > Metazoa > Chordata > Mammalia > Chiroptera > Hipposideridae > Hipposideros > Hipposideros armiger. Next base: position 364,970 of record NW_017732089.1, read on the forward strand.
TCCTGTACAAACACACATGTATGCACCATAGGCAGGCTCTAGTGAACTGCTGTGCACGTGCTTCCCAGCCACGTGGTAAATACCTTCTCTCCTGACCCAGCTCAGGCCTTCCCCACAAGGCTTGGGGACTCTACTTTCTGCCCACAAGCTGTCTGGTAACCAACCTTTATCACTGCACCTATAATACTTTATTACTTAAGAGGGAAATGAATCCTTTTAGAACAGAAGTAAGGTGGAAGCCAAACTTCACAGATATAATAGAGTTTTACTTTATTGCAGGTGCTTTAGGAGAGAAAAAGAAGGTAGAAAAAGGAGAAAGCATGAAGGACAAGGGGGCCAGGACACTGGTGGTGTCAGAGCCATGGTCAAGGGGCTGAGCACCCGGTGCCACTCTAAGTCTGGACAAAGGTTGTAGCTCCAGGGGAGGAATCCTAGGGCCTAGGGCCTCACACTAGAAGACTGCTGGGCCTGCCAAGGGCTGGGGAGGGGTCAGCTGTCCTCCTCGTTATGGGAGAAGCTGTCAGGACTATGGAGAGGGGAGGCCATGGGAGGCGATAGGGCAGTTCTCTGCCCCTGTGTCCCTGATGCTGCCTCCCAAAGGCACAACCCCTATGTTTCCCACTGTCCTCAAAGGAGAAAGCTTGGTGGGAATGGCAGCTGGGGTATGGAGGAGAAAGCCTTAAAGGAATCTTAAAGAAATTGGGCAGGGGAGGAGGCAGCTGAGTGTCTTCATGGCCTCCTCAGTTCCAGATTTTGAGGAAGCTGTCCCAGGAACCAGTGGCCACCGCCATCCCATCAGCCGTGACCCCCAGGCAGCTGACCCTGTTGTCGTGGCCAGAGAGGACGCCTGAGGAAAAGGGAGAGGAATCAGCCTGTCTCCCTGTGCTGATTTGGCAGAGAGGGTGTGTGCATGCGCAGGAATCCTAGGTCAGGTAGGCTGGGCTCAACTCTTCAGCCCCTGGTGGAGACTAAAAGAGGATTAGCCCTAAGCAATGGTGTTTCTCTGGAGGCCAATCTCTCTGTCAACAGCTGAGGTGAGGAGGGAGGGAAAGGTTGGAAATGTCAGTGTGCGATGAGAAAAGCAGGGGGCACCTTGCTGAGCGCTGGAAAATGTGGATGGAAACCCTTTCATACTGTTCCTTTGCTTCCGAATGAAGAAGCTGAGGCCCAGAGAGAAGTGACTTGCACAAGGGCGCTCAGAAAGTAAGCCCCAAAATTAGAATTTGGATCCTGACTCTAGCCGGTGTTAATTTCATTCAGCACCTGGCCTCTCCCAAGAGAAGAAGCCACGCTATCTGATTCAACTTTAGAGCAGGCTGGTCCTAGATAAGCCCCTAGGCTGGAGTCAGGGCCTCAGGTAACTTTAGATCTTGATTCTGCTCATTGCATAGTATCCTGAGCCTGCCCTTTCCTTCAGCAGATGCCCCTGAAACCCAGACCTGACTGCACATTCAAGGTCCTCAGATCTGGAGATAACTTGAAGGAGCTCCTTTGGCAGGGAGCAGCTATGGCAGTGGGTGGTAGAGAAGGACCCCTTAAAGCAACTTTTCTTTGAGAGGAGAGGGTACTACACTGAGAACCAAGAGGGACTGGATTCCAGGGGTCGAGCTCAGAGTTATCTAGTAATTAGGGAATGGCAATAAGAGGATCCCAACAAGGGGAGCTGGTGGGAGGGGCCTTCCAGTTGAGGTGGCAGTACAGGGGGAGCTGGCCCTTACCCACACGCTCGCCCTTCATGGAGTCCCAGACATTGCAGTTGAAGTCGTCATAGCCTGCGAAGAGCAGGCGGCCGCTGAGAGAGAAGGCCACAGATGTGATGCCACAGATGATGCTCTCATGGGAGTAGGCAGTCAGCTCCTGGTCTGCCCGTAGGTCAAACAGACGGCAGGAGGCGTCGTCTGAGCCAGTGCAGATGGCCTCTCCGTTGGGGAAGAACTGAGGGCACAGGTGGCCAGAGGGTCAGGACTCAGACCTGGGCAGCTGCTGCCTCACCTGCCCTCTCCCTGGCTCTTGCCCCGGTAGCTCCAGGGCAGGCTGCTTCGCTCAGCCTCCCTGCCTGTCGCTTCCCTGGCCTGCAGTGAGAAACGGCCGCAGCATCACTTTTCATGGCTGACATTTATCACGCGTCAGCTGCACGCCGGTGGCTCCCCTACACCCTTCACTTGCTCCTCATGACAGTGCTACAGGCAGGCATTATTCCCACAAGGCTGAGAGAGGGCAGGCAGCTTGCCCAGGGTCACGTGGCCAGAAGGGTGGAGGTTGTCCCAGACTCTTCCAAATACAGTTGGCTGGATCACAGTGTGTAGGAGCAGGGCCAAGTACAAATGCATAACCTGAATCTCATCATGAGGAAATGTCAGGTCGACTCAAATAGAAAGCCTACAGAAAACTGGTTTGTACTCTTCAAAAATGTCAATGTCATGAAGACAAAGAATCGTAGAAAAACAGCTCCAATTTAAAGAAAACTAAGATGTGTCAAGAAAATGCAATACATGTTCCTGGCAGAAAAAAAAAAAAACCAAAAAAAAACACCACTGCTATTAAGGACATTTTTGAGATAACTGGTGAGATGTGAATATAGACTGTAGACTATAGTACTGTGTCAATGTTAAGTTTCCTGATTTTAATAATTACACTGTAGCTATGTAAGAGAATGGCCTTGTTTTTAGGAAATATACACTAAAGCATTTAAGGGGTAAAGCGTCATGATGTCTACAACTTACTCTCAAAAGACCCAAGGGAAAAAATATCAACAAAATGTATCTATATATCTACATCAAGATGTATGTCTTTATCTATCTATCCATCCCTCCATCCATCTATCCATCCCTCCATCCCTCCCTCTGCAGAGAAAGAATGCTAAAGCAAATGTGATAAAATGTTAACGGTGGATTGGTAAAGGGTAGATGGGAGCTTTTTGTTACTCTCACAACCTTTCTGTTAGGTGAAATTATTTCAAAGTGGAAAGTTAAAAAGAAACGGGTAGGGAGCTCTGGGGTGAGGGTGAAGGATGTGTGTGTTGGGGGGTGGTGAGGTGGTCCCCGGAGTTGGAGCACAGAGGGGGCTCACACAGATAGCGTTGATGTCCGACTCATGGCCAGTGAAAGTCTGCCGGCAGGTCCCCTCCCGCACATCCCAGAGCTTGGCGCTGGCATCACAGGCCCCCGAAATGAAGAGTTGGAAGTCAGGAGACACAGCCAGGCTCATGCAGTCCCCCGTGTGTCCCACAAACACAGTCTTCTGCTGCCCGGTCTCAATATCCCACAGAGCACTGCCGGATAAGGAGAGGCTGTCACACAGAAAGGCCAGGACAGAACTGCCTCTGGAGCCCAGCACCCAGCACTCACCACGTGGTGTCCCCTGAGCTGGTCACAATGTTGTTATCATCCAGGAAGCGGCAGCAGGAGAGATAACCTGGGGGTGATTAGGACAGTGCCCTGGTTGCAGAGGCATAACCGGCCAGGCCAGGGGCTTCCCTGGGTCCCTCAGAACAGAATGGGAAGAGCAGGCCTCTCACTCACCTGTGTGAGCAGAGAGCTCCCTGCTGACCTTGACATTGCCCTCACGGGATTTGAGGCTGTAGATGGAACACATGTTGTCCAGCCCCCCACATGCCACAAAGTTCCCTGACGGGGCATAGGCACAAGTCATAACCCAGGAGGAGCGCAGCGGAATGGCATGCACCTGCAGGAGGGCAGGGTGGGCAGAGGAAGGACTGGGCTGAGCTCCCAAGTGGGGAGGGCAGAGGTAGATGGGCATAAAGCCCCCAAGGAAGGACAGGGTGATGGAGGGGCGGGAGACAGGGCTGGTACCTTATTGGTGGTGTAGGTGTCCCACACAATCAGCTTCCCGTCTTGCGAGGCACTTACCAGCAGCCTGGGGAGAGGGCACGCCATGTCACCCAAGCCTCTCCCCCCTGCCTCCCCCTCCCCTCTGGGCACCTCTCAAGCCTCACTTGGAATCAGTGGCCCAGTGCATGGCATAGATCTTGGCCAGGTGTCCCCTTAATGTCCGCCGCGTCCGCATCTGGACTCGTCCCACGACCTCTAGGCCAGACACCAGCTGCCAAGACAGGGCATCAGAAACCAGGTGAGCAGGGTACATGCCCAGATGTCAGAAGTGTCCCAGCCACCGATCTGTACAAGTTTCTGTTCCGTGCCAGGCTCCAAGGCCCCAGTTTTAGAGACATAAGTCCCTTCCCTGGAGTGACTTAGGTTGATGTGGGAGACAGCCACACACATGGCCAGTGACAAGTTATTAAATGTTTAACAACCACCTCTCCAGTGGAGGGTGGGGGAGGGTGGAGGGAGGTGGGAGGGTGATTTCTATCCTGTAATTCTCCCACCTTAACCAATTTCAAGATGCCAGTATAAAGTCACTGAACATGATCTTGGGAAGAGATGCACACATTCGACCGTTCCACCCCCCCCCCCCAGGAGCCTGCCCACACACACCACTGCAGCATGGCCAACTCTTTAACTTGGTACCTAGGGCATCACCATGACCTTGATCTCCTGAAATTTGTGGTCCTATGCCCCTTAAACTCTATCCAGCTTCTAGACTTAGGCTGAAGCTCCAAGACCAATAGATTTCACTTGCCATTCCCCTGCTCTGTTATATTGGGCAAGTTACAAATTACTCTCTGAACCTGTTTCCTCATCTATAAAATGTTTATAGCACCTACCTTAAAGGATGGTCATTAAAATTAAATGGAATTATGTATTTAAGCAACTTAGCCCAGTGTCTGGCTCATGGTGTTAGGAAATGCTTACTCTTATTATTAGGATACTTAACCCCATCTAAGGTGCCACCAACTTGAAGAAGCACCATTCTTTTATGTATCACCAAAACAGAAAAATGCTGCCAATTTTAATTATAAGGCATCATCTAGTGTTGGATGCATCTTGATTTCAGAAATGTCAAAATGTGAAAAAATGTTCATCTCAGAATTAATGAAGTACAGCATTAGATAAGTAGTAACTGTGGAGTCTATGGGGCTTTGCGATTTACCAAGTACTATCCCTCTCTTTATCCTCACCACCCTGCGAGTTGAGGTGGTGTAATCACTCTTGTTTTATGGACGAGGATAGGGACAGCATCTTGTCCTTAGCTGCCAATATGGTGCCTCCAATATAGTGCCTGGCCCAGAGAACATCTCACTGTTTGTTGAAATAAGTAATGTCATTTCCTCATTCCAAGGACATGCTGTACTTAAGCTTGGGCTGGTCAGGGAGCTCCCCTCCCCTCAGACCCTGCCTCCGGGGGGACAGGAGTCTCACCTCTGCCAGAGTAATGTCAGCACAGGCTTTCCTGGCATCCTGGGGGAAAAGCAGATATCAGGAGAGGGAAGGGAGGTAGGGGGTTCATGGGCCTCTGAGGTAGGTGGGCGTGGGGACATCTCAAATATGACATCCAAGTTCAGAAAGTTTCTGGTCACTTCCAGGTCAGGGGTCTCTAAGGTGTCCCTGAAGAGCAATTCCAGCCTCCTTGCCCCCCAGGCCACACTTCCTCATGTCCCCAGTTCCAAGTTTTCTGGGGCCCCCAGTGGGAAGGTTCTGGAGTTACTGCGATCTGCTTCTTGAGCTGCTCCGCTTCCTGCCGTAGCTGCTCCATCTCCCCCATGGCTGACAGGTTGAGGGGTAGTTCCGGCTCCTGCCAGGAACATGAGGCAGGTATAGGGGGATCCCCGCCAGGCCATGTTTCTGTCCTTCACACCCCACATCAGACTCGTCATAAGGGTTGGAGCCCACTCCAAGCAATAAAGAAATACTGGGTAGACTGCACCATCTCCCCCATTAGCCCCTCCAAGTTGGGAGTCCTGTGGAGCCAGCCCCAGGCTGTCTGAGCCCTCCCTGCAGACCCCAACTCCAGAGAACAGAGCCAGGCCAACTCCCTCTTACTTGGACTCCGACTGGAAACTCTCCCAGGTTTCCGGCTCCGATTCCCAGGCGTCTCCTCACTCCCTCAGCTGCGAGGCCAGCCTGTCACCTGCCCCTGCTCTGCTGCCAGAGGAGCTGGCCCGGCCTGGCCCCACTCTGGGGAGGGCGGGGTGAGGGGGGGGGGCACTGACAGGGAAGTGAGGGCCAATGAAATCAGCTGGCAGGGGTGGGGGAAGAGGACATGGAGAGAGGTATTTGGCTTGAGGGACTTGGGCCCAGCCTCAGGGAGGGAAGGAGGAGTGTGGGGCTCTAGAGGAACAGCCCCCTACAACAAACCCGAAAGGGCGGAGGAGTAGAAGGGGTGCTTCCCTGCTAGGTCTCTCTGCAGGCAGAGAGAAGAGCATCAGGCCCCATGGGATTAGAGCAAAGCTGTGAGGATTAAGGGATGGGGATGGGGAGGACGCAAAGGAGCTGTAGACACTATAGCTCCAGCAGCCCCCTCAGGCCCTGGCCCCCACCAGTGGTGATGATCTTGGCAGTCAGGGCTTACCTAGCAACCAGGCCAAGAGCCAGAATATGAGAGTGAGAGATGGCCCATTGTCAATACCCAAAACTGTGTTCCTTAGCTCAGGATGGTGGGGAAGGAGGGTTCTGGTGAATACAGGGAGGGTACAGGCTGGGCTGAGATTAGAAGGGACTGATCTGGATAATCCTTCTTCCCAACAAACCCCAACCAGCTGCCCCAGGGTCTGATGGGGGTGGGGGGGGGAATAGAGGGAGGAGAAGTACAGGGGATTCAGAGAGAAGGATGGACAGGCCTGCCCCTGCTCTGGGTGGAGAAAGGATTGCAAGTAGAGGGCAACCCAATTCCTTGCTCCCATCGGGTTTGGCCCACTCCTTGCCCCCACGACTCACGGGGTTCTGTTGGGGTTGTGAAGGCAGGAGTCAGAAGGATCAGGCTTCCTAAGTCTTGGCCAAGCTCAGAGGGAACATAGGGCTTAGAGTAGGAGGCCCAAGGAGCAGCTGTCAGGGGTTGGGTTCATTTGCATGAGGGGAGCAGGTGGCCGAGATTTCCCTGACAAATCACAGGCTTGAGTGGCTCTGCCTCTGGGAGGCCAGAAGACACCTGTCTCCTCCCAGGCCAGCCACAGCCACTCCCACCTCCAACCGCCACAGAAACTGATACACTTGACAGGCCCTGGCTGAGGGATCTTCGCTTTCTTTATTGACCGGCTGGGAGAAGGCGGTGGGGGTTATTCTTCCCTCTCCTCCTCATTTGAAGCAGTCAGGCCCTACCCCCTGCCATCTCCTTCCAGGGAGGTATCGTGTCTTCTGTCTGTCCTCGGGCCAGAGGTCCATCAGCTGGGGCCAAGCCTGGCTCCCCAAACCTGGTGAGCTCTAGGCTGGTCTATGCAGTGTCCTCTGAGACCAGGGCTGGATGGCACTTGTGATCCCCAAAATGGTAGGGGTACAGGGACAGAGAGCTCACTGTTCTGCTCCTGTCCAATGGGGGCTTCTTGTGGGCCCTGGCATCAAGGCAGCCCTTTATAAGTCAAGTGGCCACGTCCCCAAGGAGCTGGCTCAGCCCCTCACAGCTCCTCTCGGACCCGAGGCGGCCTCCCAGACTTGTCCTGGACCCGCTGAAGTCTGTGGCTCGGGGGTTCTGGGGAAGAGTCTCTTCTGGGCATTTCTTTCTCCTCCTTCTTGTCCTCCTTTTCCTCTGGCTCCTGAAGCAGCTCTTTGGCTTCTGTCCACTCCTGGGAGGTTAGGAGGACGTCTGGCCCAATCCCCGCATCCACCCTGCCCCAAGGACCCTTCCTGGGTCATCTCAACCCCGGCCCCTCACCCACCAGCCTACCCACGCTCCATACACTAGGGGAAGACATCCCTTCCTATTCCTGCTCCTCCTCACCTGCTCCCTGTGTTCAGGCGCCCACGTGTGCCACAGGGCCAGGGCACAGCGCCGGCCCCGCGTCACGGCCCACACACCATGGGGATTCTCCCCACCGGAGCTGAAGGCCACCAGGCGCCCGCAGCGAGGACGAACCTGAGCCTGAGGGATGGGGGCAGGTTCAGCTCCAAGGACAGGCCCGCAGAGAACTTGGCCCTGACTCCCAGAGCAGAATGGAGAAGGGGGCACTGAAAGGTCAGCTCTCTTGTCCATCACTTCCCACTCCTGAATTCAGGGACCATCGTGGAGGAAATGGGAAATTGGCCTCCACTTGGGGAGCACAAATGCCAGACTGAGGCCAGAGGAGCTGGAGCCAAAGGGAAAATGTGCATCCATCAAGGGGCTTCTAATGGTTCCATCCCCTACCCCAACCCCATGCTCTGACTTTTCCCATCTAATCCTTTGAACTGGGTGTGAAACAATCTGAGGAAATGCGTGCAGGACCAGAATCTGGATACCGGGCATAATGATCTTGGGGACATTTTTCCACCCCAAATAGGGCTTGGATTACAGGTAGCCGATGGTGATAAGCAGAGAAGGAGGTAGTTGGGTGAGACAGAGCAGAAGACAATGAGAAATCACTGCCCCTCTTCTACCCAATTCCAGCCCCGAGTTTCTACCTGGAATAGGGACTTCAGGTCCTGTTCTCACCCACCCTTCTTTAGATGAGGCAAACACTGAAGGCAGGGTCTGGAGGGGCCACTTTGAAATCTCCTGGGGGGCATAGTCAATCTCTGCTAGGAGAGCCTCTAAACCCAGACAATTGGTGGAGAGGGCTGGGGAGGCCAGGAAAGGAACGGGTTAAGGTGGCCCCAGCCATTTCCCTGCATTTGCCTCTGGGAACCTTCTGTTTTGAATCCTGAGCCCACAGCTGGGCTCCCTGTCCCAACCCCCATCCCACCTCCCTACCCCACTTACCCTGACGGTGAGGGCATTGGGCTCTGTGAAGAACAAGTCCCCACCCTGGAAGTCATCGTTGAGGTAGAGGAGTCCACTGGGAGAGGAAGACAGAAGGCAGTAAGATCCCAACCCAGGCCCACCTACCTGACCCCTGGAGGGGCTACCCACCTATAATCTCGATAGGTGTAGGCTGGGGGCTCCCGCCAGCACTCTCCCGTGTCAGGGTCCAGGACGCAATTGTCGGCATGGACCGGGTGACTCAGGTCCATGCGCTGCTCTTGCTCCCCTAGGAAGCAAAGCGTCCTGGTGAATGCCTCTGTGTCCCCATGCCCATCCACCACCATCCACACCCACCCTGCAGCTCGGGGGTCATAGCTGGGCACAGAGGCCAGGCCCCCACCTGGGAAAGGGAGTCAGAGTCTTTCAGGTGTGAAGATGAACCCACACAGTTTGGGGATGCTGAGGGTGTGCAGTGCCCCATAGGAGCCCGAGGTTGGGGAGGAGAAGCACGGTCTTAGTGGCTACCTTCAACGGCACTTCGGCACACCAGGTGGGTGAAGGAGAGATGCAGGGGCCTCTCCGGGGAGAAGTAGGCCTGAGTCAAGGTCCGCACACGCTCGCTCACCTCCAGAAGCAGTTTGGCGCCCTGAGTGCCCACAGCCCCAGCCCGGGCGAGCTGCAGGCAGTGGAAGAAAGGGCAAGAAAAGAGAGAGACGACGGAAGGGTGGGTTTGGAGTCTCTCAGCAGCCAGCTCTGTCCATCAGTCCCAACTAGCTCCATTACAACATCCCAGGCCCCTAGGTCTCAGAACAACCCCCTCCTCAACCCTGGCCAGAGGACTCAAGGACTCTCAATACCAGGAGAGCCCTCCACAGAAGCCCAAGCCCATATATCCAGCCTCCTGCATGCCCTCTTCTCCAGTTCTGGGCATCAGACCAGGGCATGAGTGCTTCCTCTCTCACCTGTGCAGCCTTGAGCACCGTGAGCCCATCGAAGCGTTCGTGTGGAGTGTGAGGGGACCGACGGCCCCGATAGCCAGACCTGGCTCCAGCCTCTGCTGCATCCTAAATAAGGGGGGAGTTGACTATGGCCTCTGGCCCTGGACTATCTCCCACCTCACTGCCCCCAGGGCTATAAGACCTTCCCTCCAACCCTCCCACTCCCTAGAAGAGGCTAGAAGTTCCCAGAGTTCTCTGGTGGCTCCTTTTCCAGAGCTGCTGCCCTTCCCCAGAGAATGACTATCTTCATGTTTGTATTGTCACTCTCTGGTAAAGATCTGGAATCCCACTCGTTGAGTGGCCTGTGCACAGAACTCTGGAGAATGTTCTACAGTGGGGAAAGGGCCTCTGAGAGTGTAAGGACAGCAGGAAAAGGGGTGCAGAAAGGGCTTGATCATTCATCCCTGGTGAGCCAAGAACAGAGGAGTCTTTCTGAAACAGGACCCCAGCAGGAAGTTCGATAGTCAGGCCAGGTCCAACTGAGATATCTCTCTCTGACATCTTCCCACTTGGCACACTCTTGGAGAATATGAGAGCCTTTGATGCAGTGTCCTAATTACCCAATACCCAACTGCATACAGATTGACATCGTCTGGGGCTCTCCTGGTATTTGGTTGTCCCTTTCCTGACACCTATTCTTCTGTCTGCTTTTTGAAACTCAGTTAAAGTACCACTACTTAGTTACCCCATATATAAACCTCATCTGTGAGAGACCACCTTGTCACCCAAGCCATCTAACCTTCTATTCTTGTATTCATTTATGCAGCAAATTTGTACTGAGCACCCACTATGTGCCAGGCCCTGGGGACAAAACTGTGAACATGAAAAGGTCCCTGCTTTCATGGGGTTTATATTTTCAGATAATACACAAACAAACAAACCCGATCAATTCAGATAAGTGTTATGAAAGAAATTAAAACAGGGCTACCACCTTGAGAGTGCCCAGGCAAGGGCTGGGGGACAGCTAATTGACGAGGTGGCATCTGAACTGAAACCAAATGATATAAAAGAGCCACTTAAATATCTGAGAGAAAAAATGTTCCAGGCCACAGAAACAGCAAATGCAAAGGCCCTGAGGCTGAAATGAGTTTACTGTGATTAAGGAACAGAAAGGTCTGACACTTGGGAGCTATCCTTGATGCCATTCTTTCATCATCTTCCACACAGATGTAGTCCTTAACGTCTCCACCTTTGATTTTCTAAATAGTTCTCATCTGTCCCCCTCTCTTCACTCCCTTGAAATAAGGACCTAACCTAAGGCAGTGACACTCTTGCATGATCCCAGGGTCTCCCCCTTCCTTTCCTCTCCCACTGTATTCTCCACACTACCACTAGAGGGAGCTACCAGACCTACAGGATGCTGGTGACTCCAGACCTACAGTTGGAGGTTCTCCAGGAACAAGAAAGTCAACCCCTCCTTAAATCCTTCAATAAGCTGTCCACAATCTACAAATAAAGTTCAAACTCCTTGGTAGGGTACAGAAGGCCCTTCACCATCTCTCCTGTGCCTCCACCTCTGAGTCTCCCTCCTATAACACCTCTGGGTAACATACAGCCTGATGATAATAGCAACAGCTAATACTGAGCACTTTCTATACTCTTCCAAGACCTTACCATGCACTAATTCATTTAATCCTCACAATGACCCTATGACAAAACCACTGTATTTAGCCTCATTTTATAGATGAGGAAATTAGGTTCAGAGATGTTAAAAAACATTGCTCAAGGTCACACAGGGAATCCATGGGGGGAGGAGGGGGTGTTCTGGCCCATGCGCTGAACTCCTGTGCTCCATTACAGTTCCCAGAATACCCCTGGTTCTCCCTCGCAGACTGACTCCCCTCCCCTTCTCTGCCTGGTTAACTCACCCTTAAGATTGATCTCAAATGCCACCCCCCACCCAAGCCTTCTAGAACTTTGCATTTCAGTGCTTCTATTTGGAGGAGTACATACTTCTTTTATCAAACTCACTACCCACTCTAATAATGTGCCTCCACGTCTGATTCCTTCTCTCTACAGTGAACTCCCAAATGCAGGATCTGTGTTCATCTATCTCTCCCTGGAACCTAGAAGCTTTGAGTTCAAAGAGTGTGTGTTGAAAGAACACTAGCCTAGAATGAGGACTGAAGCTTCATAAAATGGCAGGCTCAACCTGGTGAATATGGATCATTCAACTCAAAAGTAGGAGGGGATGTAATGGATGGGAAAAGAAGTCTGTGCGTCCGCTAAGCCACCCACCAAGCCAATAATGAAACTCCAAGGAATCCTCACCCGCATACTCACACTTCTTTATGTCTGTATGACTTTGTTTTGTTTTGTTCTTCCTATAAATTTCTAGCAAAATTCCTTTGTAAAGAATGTCCACCCCATGCCCTCTAAGTTGAGAGAAAAAGGAATTTGTCCATAGCAGTCAGACAGTGGTAAGCCCAGTCCCCGCTGAAGAATCAGAGAGGGCAGAACAGGGGGCAGGCCAAGAGCAAGGGAGCTGGCAGCTGTGCCTGAGGGTCCCTTACTAGCCAACTATGCCACTTAACTCATAGGTTTTCTTACCTTGGCCAGCTGCAGCAGCACCCCACACTCAGCTGGGGTGAGCAGACCGTCCAACACTGCTCGCTCAGACCCATTCAGCTGTCTTGCATCCTGGGTCAGGGTTACTCCCTCCAGAAGGAGGACATCTGCAGGGGACGGGCAAGTCAGAGGGGACTGAGGGTCCCCTGAAAGCAGGCTCAGCAGTAGCTCGGGCTGTCAGGCCCTAGACCCTCTAGGCTCCTGCCTCCTGCTGTCCCAGGAACTTACCCTTCCAGTCAGTCAAGGGCTTCGGCTGTGGAGGCTCATGGTCCCAAGGCCGCTGCTCTTGATCCTCTCTCAGGGGTGAGAGACATGCTCAATGGATGCACAGACCAGTCCAGATCCATCTTCCCCAGACCCAGCCTCCCAGGGCCCCTTCTGCCACCTTCCAGCTCAGGCCAGGCCCCTCCCACCACAGGAATCTCCTACCTGAGCTTTTCTCTAAGCGTCTCAGGGATGAAAGCTGCTGGGGTCCAAGGATCCTGAACAGTCAAGAAAAGCGCCGTCACCCACCAAGTCCAGCGCTGACCCCTGATGTTAGACTAAACTACCACATTAAGATTCTCCTATTTCCAGAGGGCAAGGTAGAGGTGGGAAAACCCCTGGGAGCTGGACCAAACTTTGTAATAATAACAACAACAAAACAAAAACAACTTACGTGGCCCTATTTCACAGGTGCTATTCTTAGTGCTTTATGCTTGGAAGTGGGATGGAGAGAAGTGGAGTTACTCACAGGATCCTTGAAGCTGGTCCCCAGGTGCTCCATGGCATAGTAGAGTTGTCTCTTCTCCCCCAGGGATCGAAGGACATATTGCTGGATGTCCTGAGGTGGGGTGGACAGCAGAGGGTAAGACAAGGAGAAGTTAAGTGGGGCAGGGAAGTAAAGGCTGAAGGACAGCAGGGCAGCCCCAGGTTCTGGAGAACAGGCTGCATGCTCCTGAAACACTTCGTTATGCCTCTCTATTCAACCTTCCTCCCTCGGCAGCTTCAAGGCATCTGGGCTCAAAGTGGAGGTGGAGTGTGTGCACAAGGTGGAGGCAGGCAGGGGTGAATTTAAGGGAACAGGGATAGGCTGGTGCCTGGACTAAGAGGTCGAGTCTGAAGTGGGGAGCAGAGGGTGGAGACAAGTCAGTATTGGACTTGGGGTTGCCTCTGGTGACTAGAATGCTTCAGCCAGGATGGGGGGCAAGATCCAGGTTACTGCAGGTGTATTTGCTTGATTTAGGGCTACCTCACAGGGTAAGTGTGTGGGGTTACCTCTCTCGGCCCAAGGCCCGGTCTTGGCTCCTCCAGCTGAGCCTGGTACTGGTTCAGAGCCTCTTTGGCAGCCTCTTCCTCCGGGTAGAACAGCAGGACACTCAGGACATTCTCTATAGCCTGGGACAGATTCCCCACTGGAGACAGAGCAATAGGGCAGGGTGGGGCACGCAGACCACGAGCAGCCATGTTCTCCAGGCAGATGCAATGATGACAGATAGGACAGAGGCACAGCCAGAAAAGCTCTCCCACGGCCGTCCAACTCCAAAGATCCCATCCCCCTGGCAGACATACTCCTCCACTGTTCCTTTCTAAAGCTTACTCAAACATACATGAGCTGAATGGGCAGAGTTCAAAGGGGAGGAAGAGAAGAAAAAAGAAAAGTGAGAAGCAGCAAGGACAGAGGAGCCCTATGACCCATCTCCTGAGCTTTCCACAATGGTGCCAAAGCAAGTTAGAGTCCTCCGGAAGTGATGGTCCCCATGGAGCCCTGACCAACTATAGATCCGGAGACAGATGGGAGGGATGGAGAGACAGGGCTCAGGATACCATTAGAAACAAAACCCATCATCCCCAGGGCTGACCCTTCTCCAACTGACCCTGAGCATGGGCCTCATGCAGCCGCCTCAACTGGCTGGGAAGGAAGTCAGGGACAGGGAAACTGCGTCCAGGCCTTGTAGCTGTGTCCTCCACACAGCGCTGCCGGCACTGCAGGACCCGAATCCAGTGCCCTGCAGAGGACACACATGAGCTATTCAGCTTGTCATGCTCCTCCCCCTGGCACCATGAAACCAGTCACCCTCCCAGCTCCTTACCTGCAATGGCCTCATAGAGGCCCCCCTGGTTCCCAGTTCCTTCCTCCTCCTCCTCTTCTTCTCTTTGCTGCTCCTCAGGTCCCTCACAGCCAGCCCGGCAGCTCTCCATCTGGGCCAGGCTCTCCCGCAGGGCTTCCTCCAGTCTGGGCAGTGCCAGTACTGCCTCCTGGCGCCCCAGTAGCTCCAGGCCTGAGTCATAGGCTGCCTGTTGGAGAGGGGAGTGGTCAGTCACCTGAGGTCCTGGGGGAGTGGGTGCCAAACAAGATTGGGAGGTAAAAAGAAAGGCAGAGGTGTTAGTCTCATTTGGGGCATGGACTCCAGGTCCCACTTCACCTTGGGGAAAACAGGAGTGGGCCTCAGAATCAGAATGTTAGAACATGGGACGTTAGTGATCCTCAGGAAAAAAACTAAGTCCCAGAGAAGGACTGTCCATCCAGGGTCACTGAGGACAGTAACCAGATCTCCTGATGTCCAAGATACACAGGGTCACAGTCCAGGAAGTCCTGTGTATCCTGCCAGTCAATGGCTGGGGGTGGGGCAGGGGTCGTGCTGAGGGTCTCACCCAGTGTGGGGGTGTCTCCAGGTCTCGGAAGCTCTGCGGCGGAATCCTAGACATCCTTCTGTACTTAGCCATGTCCTCCCGCATCTGCAGGTGCTTGGGGTTTGCTACAAAGAAGGTATGAGCTGCAGCGGCTGCCAGGTCCAACTTCTTCAGCTGAGAAGCCAGAAGGAAGTGGAAGTCAGTGCCCTGCGGTGACGGGGGTCAGACCTCTGCCCCTCACCAGCCTCCACACCCCAGACACACACCTGGGACTGCCCCTGAGCGTTCGGGAAGACTTGTCAGTCTGAACTGCCCACCTCCCAACCTCCAGACCTCTAGATACCAGTATGTGGGGACTCTCAGGAGTCTGGCAGCTAAGGAAGGGGTCTGAAGACTTTGCAGTCAGTGGGATATGGGCCGAGGGGCCTCAGTTTGGGAGACAAGGTGGAAGTGATGGCTAAGTGAGGTGGTATGTGGGGGAGACCTGAGTGAGCAACAAAACCCGCAGGTCTTTAGGACCCTGAGCTTAGGTGTGTGACCAGCACCCCCCCACACACACACAGCCACGTAGTCAGCAGCTACCGTCCTAGTAGCTGCGCGGTGGTAGTGTCCAACGTCCTCCCACCCCACTCCCAGACACCTGGCCCTGCGCCTGGCCACACTCCTTTTAACTTCCCAAAGCTCGGTCCTGCCCAAGCAAAGGTTCACTCACCCCCCTCTCCATACTTCCCGTCTAGCGGCGGGTTTCGCCTCTACCCCCTCGGCTTCATCCCAAGGAAGAGGCGGAGCTCAGCCCCACGTAGGTCTCCGTTAGACCGACTAAGATTTCAGTCCCCTTCCCTCCATTTTCGATCTACTTTCATTCCGCTTCTTGACCCACCCACCGTCCCCATTCCAACTTTGCTCGCACTCTCTCTTAGGCTGCCTTTCTGCGACTTCAGTCGGTACTGGATGTGATTTTGGAAGGACCTACTCAAAAGGAGAGGTCCGCTGACCGCCCTCACAGCCCCACCCGAGCCCTGGGGCTGGCATCTCGCCCTCTCCTGGGGAGCGCAAGTAGGACAGCGACGTGGGTCGGCACAGGACCCCGCAATCGGCCCCGGCCGGCTGGCGCACCTGGTAGTAGGCCCTCTGCAGGTAGTTGTAGGGCTCCCGGCGGCGGAAGGCGTCCCGCAGCGCCCTCCCCACGCGGAGCCGCGCGGAGCCCCCGGGGCCCAGCCTCCGCGCGGCGCAGTGGCTCAAACACTCCGCGCGGCGCAGCGCGGCGCGGAGTAACAGCCGCTCCCAGGCCCCGGGCGCGAGGTGGGGCCGGGAATCAGGCCCTGGGACGTCGAGGGGCGCGGCGGGGAGAGCGGCCCCCGGCTCCGCCGTACAGCGCGCCCCGCAATCCTGCCGCACGCGGCCCAGCTCAGCCTGGCTCCGCAGCGCCTCCCGCAGCAGCGCCACCGCCGACGACCAGGCCCCCGCCGCGTAGGCTCGCAGTCCGTCAGCGTAGAGCAAGTCGGGGGCCTGGGGGTGTGCCCCTGGGGAGACCGCGGCCAGGCCGGGGGGCTCCGGGGTGCCGGGGGGCGGCAGCAGCAGCAGCAGCAGCAAGTGCAGGAGCCGAAGCATTGTGCCCGAGCCGCCGGCGGCTGCCGAAGGGAAATGAGGGAGCAGAGAGGGAGACAGGGAAGGGGGCAGGGAGAGGGAGGAGAAAGGAAGGAGAGATGAAGAGGAGGGGAGGAAAGGAAGGGAGAAGGAATGAATGAACGGGGCCAAAGAGAGCTGATGGGGCTGAGACCCAACCCTAGGAGACGCCAGTATGAGAGAGAGAAAAGTCGGAAGAAGACTGGCAGAAAGTGGAGAAAAGAAGTCAGTAAGACGAGTGCTGTAGTGTGGGACGAGAAACAGACCAAGAAATAGACCACGGAGAGAGGAGGGTAAAGGCCTGAACTGGAGCAGGCCAGGTGCTTTAGAGAACAGTGTGAGGAGCCTCCTAGGACCCTTTGCCTGCAGCCCCTGGGAGTCGCCACTGTGGCTATGTTCCCTTCCACTCTTGGGACCAGGAATAGGATTGTGGATGCCTCCCACACACTCCTTTCCCCCTCCCCTCACACACACTCTTGGGAAAAGAGCTTTAGAATGCAGCATGGAGGAGGGTAAACGCCAGGCCCGTGACACCAAATCAAGTCCAAACCCTTTCCTCTCCAGAAAGTGGACCCCTGCACGGGTTTGGGGGAAGGAGGAGAGCTGGGGCATGGGGGATAGAGTCACACTCTAAAACTACCTCCGCAAATCTGAACAAAGGTCCTTCACAACCCAAACCAGCAAACTCAGGTGACTCCCAATGCCCTCCCAGCATGCGATGGGCTGTTATAAGCCCTCCTTTGTGTATGTGTGCATGTTTGAGTTTGTCTGTCTGTGGGTATTTCTGTGCCTCTGTCCATGCCTCTGCTCTGTTTTGTCCTCTATGAGCCACTTCACCCCCACCCCACCCCAAACCTCTGATCATACCCTTTTGCCACCATAGTACACTGGACACAGAGATTTCCATGGTAACACTTTAGACTTTAATACATTTTACTAGGGGTGATGGAAGGTGAGTAGTGCATCTGGTCACTTGGATGGCAGACAGCAGGGGATCCAGGGTCCCAGGGCCCCAGATCCAGTGCCTATCTCCCCAGAGTCTGGAGGCAGCTGCCCTAGGCTCAGGGCCAGAATGAGGTGTTACCGATCCAGGCCCCCTCCTCTGAGTCCAGTAGGCCCACTTGAGCTCACAGGGTCAGTTGGGAGAAGATGGGGTTGTCTGGGCCCCAGGACCCTCCCCAAGCTCTTGCACTCCCCTCACCTCCTGTCAGGGAGCAGCGTCTCCCTGCACTTAGCCCCAAAGGAAGTCCAATGGCTCTATCAGGGGATCCAAGGGAGAGTCGTCGGGGTGAGAGGCCCAGTGGCCTGAGCCTCCGAGGAGAGGGCCCTGGTGAGGCAGTTGGAGAAGGCAGAGGTGTCTCATCGATGAAGGTGGTGATCTCCTCCCGGAAGAAGCCAGGACCCCTTGGGGGCCCCCCACCTGACCCCAGAACCCCACCCTCCAGGAATTGTCGAAGGCTAGCTAGCCCTCCACCCTCAGCCTCCTCATCTTCCTCATCCTCCAGCCTTTGTCTTTGTCCCAGATATTCAGGAGGGCCTCCTAGGGCCCGGCTCTGGGCAGGGAGGACTCGGATGTCATCAGAGGATGACCACTTGTGCAGGAAGGAGGCTGGTGCTCGAGGAGTAGAGAAGATGTTGGTCTCATCATGGGACAGCCGACGAGACAGGGGAACCTGGGGAGAGGAGCAAGTAGACCCAGAGGTGCTGCAGGGACAAAGGGAGTAGAAGCAGGGACCAAAGTGGGGACTCTGCAAGATGGCTCCACCCCCTTAAACTTCTGTAAAACATCCTCTGCTGGGCAAACCTGGTTCTCAGAGGTCTGAAGGGGAGACTCTCTTACTATGCCTTTCTTTCCCCTACCCCTTATGTGCTCTGTAGGCCAGGGCTAGGGGATGGGGGGTTGGGATGGGTAACAGAGACTGGAGAAGAGTAATGAGGGGATACCAGAATAGGAGGTGTATTTCTTAGTCCCATACCTGTAAGTAGTGGACCCTCTCAAGAGGGGGAAAGAGCATGTGCCTCCCAGGCAGCAGCTTCACCTGGGTAGAGTCCCCTGGTCCTGTGGCTCCATTAGCATCAAATCGAACTTTGCACACTCGGCCATCTGCATAGTCATCACAGCCCCCATCTAGGAGAGAAAAGGGGCAGAGTGGTTACAAGCAAGGAATGTCCATCCCTCCCTGCCCTCCTTTAAAAACTCCTACCCCCTTTATAAGTTCCCTGGAGAATCCTTCTGTTCCCGCTAGGCTGTAAGCTCCAAAAGGAAAATGAGTGGCTAGTGTCTGTTGTGTTTAATGCTGAATCCCTAGTGCGTCATACATAGACATATTTACTGAAACAGTCTTTCCTCCCCCTCCCTCCATTCTCCCTCCCACCCCCACCCACCCAAGAACTGTTCCTATAGCTAGGGTTTCTCTCAGAAAGCTTAGCCTCCCCTTAGTTCCACTTCCTTTATGGTTGTGTTAGGCTGGACTGTTGTGGTGGGCACTGGGGGAGTGTAGGCTTCCAGAGGGGAACCGACGGCCCGTGGAGGGAGCCTTCAGTACGGAAGGAAGCGGTGGGTGTACGTCGTGGTGTGTGATTAGGGATAGGGGAGCCGGGAGTCCGCCCACGGGCGGCACAGATTCTGTCCAGCAGGGGGCACTCCCTGGCAGCCCGTCCCCGTACAGAGAAGGGCTGGTAGGAAGGGGCAGAAAAGGGAGCCGATGCCCAGGAAAGCAAAAGCCGGGTCCCTCTTCTGACCGTCGTCGCCATCCTCCTCGGACATGATAGCCACGCACTGCTCCCACACCGTGCGCACGTCGGCGCGGTAGCGCTCACAGGACCAGATGAAAGAGGGCAGCAGCAGCGTCTGTGCCATGGAGCACCACAGCACAGCCAGCACCATCCACGGGGGAGCCGAGTCCGACTTAAGGGAGAAGAAGCTCACCACCTGGTGGGAGGATGAGGAATGGCGCTGGGTCAGGACCCAGAGCCCAGGGGACCCACTTGAACCCAGATCCGATATCATCATAGCGCAGGTAATGGGCAAGAAGTCAGGAAGGGATGGCCCGGTTCACAATGGATCATGAAAGAGGCGAAGTTGGAAGAGAAGACGGGATGAACAGAAGGGAAAGTATTGCCTTAAAGGAAGGTCAGGGGAGAGTACTAGAGCAAAGCCCTGGGGTCCAGAGGGAGAGGAGCAGAGTACTGATGCAGTCAACCTGAAGACAGGAGAAACTTAGGAATAGAGACTAGATGGGGATGCAAAAAGCTGGGTGGTGAGGTGAGCTCTCTGGGAGTGGTCAGACATCCTGTGGTATCCAGAGGGAATTAAGGAATGAAGGGTGGAGCTCAGCAGCTGAATGATAGGTCTTGGGGGCTGAATAGTGGAGCCCCAGAGTATATGATGGAGCTGGAGGGTTAGGTAGTGGGGACTGCAGGACAGATGATGGAGTTAAGTAGTGGGAACTGGAAAACATGATGCAGCTGGGAGTAATAGGAACTAGATGGATGGTACAGATGGGAGCTCACAAATAGAGTGGGGATGGTTAGAGGAGAGGAAGATGGGTGATGGAGCTGCTGTATGGCTGATGGAGTTGGAGGTCAGATGATCGTGCTAGGGCCTGGTTTGGGGAGAACAGGAGGAGGACCCCAATCTCACCAAGATGGGCACCCCTGTGAGTGAGTCATAGAGAAAGACGATGGCGCTGACCAAGTTGGTGACCTGCAGGGATGTCTTGGCCGACTCGGAGCCATCCAGCGAGGACCGGCGCTTCCCTCGGGCATCTTCCACCACAATGGCTGGCACCTCAAAGGCTGGCCGGGTACCCAAACCCCCTGGCCCACTCCCCTTGGCCCCACCCCCAACCCCCGCTCTCCGGGCCTGCTGAGCCCTCCGGGGCCGGGCCCACAGTGTCTGGTAGAAAGTGATGGCCACACAGACCAGCCCCATGACGATGCCCCCAAGTAACAAGAGGCTGAAGCAGACACCAAAGCCCAGGCCAATCTTGGAGACTATGAACTGGCAGCCTCGGGCATAGTAGCGCTCGCCATTGTTGTGCCAGCCAATGGAGGGCAGTGTGGAGAGAATGAAGCTGACCATCCAGATGCCCATGACAGCATGCAGCGCCTGCTTCTTGGCATTGCTGAGACGGTAGTTGACAGGCCAACGCACCATCCACATGCGATGGTAGGAGAGTGAGGCGACTGTGAAGCAGGTGGCCAGGGCCAGTGTGTAGTAGGTGGACACAAAGACCTTGCAGATGCTCTCATTCCAGTCATAGTCGGAGGAAGCCTGGCGCCGAAGCTGTACCACAGCGAAGGTGGTGAGAGGCACAGCTGCCATGAGTATGTGTGTGCCCGCCAGGAAGCACAGCAGCAGCTCCAGGGGCTTGTGCTTCTGCTGCTTGGCCGAGATGCTGAGGATGATCCAGGCATTGGCCAGCAGGGCCAGGAGCCCACAGGCCAGCCAGGACAACGCGTTGGAGCGCAGGGAGGCCTCCTCTGCCCCTGCCCCACCCCGAGCCATCCTATCCTCAGCCCCCCACCCCCTTTGAACTCCTGGGGGTGGGGGATAGGTCTCACCCAGGAGCCCCACTCACACACACACCCATCATGCCCACAGTCCTTGCCCTGTAGTGAGGCAGGCCACTCCTAGGCCCACTCCACTGCTCAGCACTGCATGACTGATACAGCTAAGGTCAGATGTGAAGGGCAGGGAGTCAAGATGTGACTGGGGGTCAGCAGAGGTGGTCCTCAGCCTCCATATTCAGGGGCCCTTCCTGAAGTATCCCTGTAGTTGACAGGGGAGGCAAGCTGGCTGCTTTTCCCACTACGAAGCTGGCTGGGGAGGTCTGGCCCCCATGCCAGGACTTGCAGGTCTCTTCTTCTGGTTCTTGACTAGTCAGAAATCTTCTGCATGCCCCAAGGGATGGGGATAAAGCTCAGCCACCTGGACAAAGTGCAAGGGAGAGATGAGATGTGGAACGGAGAGGATGAAGGTAGAGCCTACACTGGTCTACAACTGGCTTCTTGTGCTCCTCTTCTCTTGGAACTACAGAAATGACTGATTACTAGGGATCATGGGGTCATTCAGAATATTCTGCCTTAAATCAGATGGCTGCTCAAATACCCCACACAGATAAGAACCCTATTTTCCAGACCTCCAGGAACAAGGTTTTCTGACCTCCCATCTTCCACCCCTTTTCAGCCCTTTTACCCCGCTCTGGCACTCTCGGGTTTCTTCTTCTCATATACCCTACTCAGTACTACTCAACCCCTATCTTCGTGCCCCTGAATCTCTCTTCAGAGCTAATGATGGCAGACACATGACTTGTTTCTTCTTGAGGGTTCAGAGTAGACTGAGATATGGTATTGCAGACCCTCCCCAAACTTCCAGGCTCCTGGTCCCATGGCCTGGGTGTTCAGCCCCATTTCCCCACGCCTGCATGATCACCCTCCAGCTCACCAGGGATTTGGGAAGATGGGAGAAAGGAGGCTGGGACTGAGGGGGTACTAGGAGCCCGCAGGTGGGGAAACTGTTGATATCAGGAGCATCCAGAAATGGAAAGAAGGGGGACTAGGGGGAAGGAGGAGAGTTTCAGCAGCAGCGAAAGAAAGAGGGGGCAAAATGATAGTATCCGAAAATACAAGGTAAAGCCCAGAGACCTCTGGAGAGGAGGCTTTGGAGGGAGGAGGGTTGGGGGGGGGGCAAAGGAGGGGAGTAGGGAATATCAAGGCTGAGAAGAAAAGCCTAATGTTCAATAAGATACTGACTCCCACTGGTATACTTCGAGTCTTTCCTCCTCTGCCCCAGCCTCAGTTTCCCTCTGATGGGAGGGAAGATAGTCCAGAATTTCATGACAGCTGAGCTTCAGTAAGCCCAGGGGAGGGGGCTAAGAGGAAATCAGGTGCAACTCTGAACAGAGGAGAGGCAGTAAGGGTGGGCATAATGGCTTTGGGGTAAATGAGAGTAAAAATTGGGCACAGCAGGAGGATGTTCTATTTCCTGTGGAAGAACCTCAAATCCTTGCCCTCAAGAGGTCCTAGTCCACCCCCCACCTTTGTCTTCTCTCCGGAGCCCAGTACACCCTAGTTGCCATGGCAATGGCCAGCCAGAGGGAGGTGGAGGGAATTGGTCAGGAGCACCTCCCCCACTTCCCTCCCCGACAGCCTCGGACCCCTTCCCACCCACCCCTACTCAGGCCCACCGGAGGGCTCTGGAAGAAAGAGATGGGGAGTCAGAGAGGGAGCGAGGCAGGAAGGAAGTGAAGGACAGAGAGAGGGAGGTGAAGGGCAGAGAAAGATCAGAGGAAGACGGGAGCGGGGATCTGGGGCAGTCCAGGGCGGACAGGGGTCCCTTGCCCTTCGGGGTGAAGGGGTAAGGTCAGGCGGCTCCTCCCTCCTGCCGCCCACCAGATTCTACAGCGCAGAAACAGCAGGTGGCTGGGGAGGAGGGGCCGGTCGGAGGGCAGGGGAGGCAGCGGGGAAAAGGAGGGGAGGGGACCGGGCAAGGGTCGGCTTACCTCTGGCTGCGCCCAGCACTGCCTTGGAGACCTCACTCCCGACGCGGCTCGCCAGCTCCAGCTCCAGCTCCTCCCCCTCCCCCTCCCCCTCCCCCACCAGGGGCCTCCCTCCCTCCGCTCAGTCCCAGCCTCTCGGCTCAGCCCGCCACGCACTCAGTCTTTGCCCCGGAGGGGTTCCCCAGCCTCTGTCTCCCTGAGCCCTCTTTCCCGTGAGCCCTGGGTCGGGGACCGAAGGAAATCTTTTGGGGGGGAAGGGGGACGAGTGTAGGGCGGGGAACTGGACGGTGTGACTTGCAGGAGGAGGGGCAAGGAAGACGCCGAAAGGGAGGGGGTGAAGAGGATGGAGGGGAACCCGCTTCATTGGTGAAATGGTTCGTGTCCTACCCCCACCCCATCCCGTTTTCAACACGAACACAAGCTCCAAGAGGCAGCTGGTGGTGTTCGGGGACTGAGGAGCTAGCAGTTCCGGGAGGAGGAGGCATGTGTCACAGTGTGTCACTGTATGAGGGCTGTGCCTAGGGTGTAGCTCAGAGGGACATGTTCTGAAGGCTGTTAAGAGTAATGGGGCAGTGGTGCTGAAGCTGGGCTGCTTGTGGGGTGGGGGTACACGGGTCTCAAAGGATGCAGGGATGGACGGGGGGACACACACACACGCACACACGCACACGCACACACAGGCTTCCTCCTCCTGGAACACAAACCCACACTTCTTTGGGGGATACACACAAGTTGCATGCACACATTACAGTTTCTTATGGTCCTTGCTCTCCACCACATTCATACACACGTGTGGAGCACACACACCCCTACAGTCTCTCCCCCTCAGTGGCTCACACATGTGTGACTACAAAGTCTTAGCCTCACAGACACACACAGGGCCCTTTGGGGATGGGTAGGTGAGTAATCAGCTTCCAGAGAACTTTTCCCTCCCCGGAGAAAGCTCATCTCCTTCCTGGGGCAAGCCTGGCAACCTCTCCCCTGGGTCTGACACCACAGATCAGAAGATTCTGGGTTCCCAGAAAGAGGCCATGCATATCTCTCTCTCTCTCTCTCTCTCTCTCTCTCTCTCTCTCTCTCTCTCTCTCACACACACACACACACACACACACACACACACACACACACACAAATGAAGACGAGCATCTTCTTTATACTAAGTTTATTGTGTTTTTCTGTCCGCTCAGGGAGGCAGGGGTGAGGAGTGGGCAGGAATACAAGGCAAGCAAGCGATGGGGAACCAAGGCAGCAATTGGATGTTTTTGGAAGAGGCAAGCTGGAAAGAAATGGAAAGGGCATAGGGACTGAGGGAGATGGTGAGAAAAGAATGAAAGGAGAGGCAAAGGAGGCTAGGAATCCTGAGAGAACTGGATCAAGAAAAGGAAGAATACTTGTAACCTCAATTTTCCTGTATCCTGAATGGTTTGGGGGAAGGACGAAAGAGGGTGCAAGGCAAGGGGACTAAGGCAGAGGGACTGAGGCCCAGCATTATCACCCTTCACAGAGACCTTCTCAGATGGTTCACTCTCAGGCCAGTGCCCCACCCTATTCCCCTGGCAAAGCTCACCTTCCAAAAGGTTCTGCACAGGGTGAATGGCAAATCACTGGGTAATCTTTCCTACAGGGCCTGTGCTCCCAGCCTGTGCTCTGATTAAGAGAGCTGAAGGCTTTGTCCTCTGATAACAGGATTCTGTTGAAAGCAGGTGATAAAGGAAGGACTTCGGGCAGGGAGGCCCTCCTCCATGTTCCTGAGAATTCTAAGGTACTGGGCATCTGTGACTAGCCACCTGCAGAGAGCTGTGCGGTTATTTGTTCCTGTGTTCAAGAAACAGCAGAACTAGGGGTCAAGAGGCCTGGACCAGTCCTGACTCCAGCACTTACTAGCTGTGTGACCTTGCACAATCTGACCTGATTTATAAATTGAATTTGCTGCTTGGGTGATAAGGAATTGTGTCTGTGCACAAGTTTGAGTTGTTACATGAGTGTATGGCAGAATGGAATGGTGGAGGCTGGCAGTCAGGAGCCTTTAGATCTGGATATATCCTTGACCGGCTGTGTGATCTTGAACTAGTCCCTGCTCTCTCTGGTTCCAGGGTTCTCTCCTGTAAAATGACCGTCCTGTGCTTCAGACACCCAGCCTCACCCTCCATGTCAGGCCAGACTGGTCCTGCATGCTTCCCTGGTATCTAAGTGAGCAGTGAGGGAGAGAGTTGAGAAGACATAATCAAAGAAGGACTAGGGTTTGACTGAAAAGGGAATGGGGAAGCAGTGGGGTGAGTAAGCCTCTGGAAGAGGAGACCCAATGGCTAAGTGTTGTCAAGGAGAGTAGGAGACGCCAGAGGCGCTGGGATCTGCTACATTCATCTCGTCTGCAGGCCCAGGAGCCCAAGAGGAAATGCAGGGAAGACAGCTGGGGAGGCTGCAAGTGGGAAACTCCCCCTGGCCTGGCGCCTCAAATGAGACTACATGTCTTCTGGAACCGGCTGGGGGAACAAAGAATAATAGGAATAAGTCTATTCTCCATGGCTCCCGGACCCCACTCTTCTCTTCCAGATGGGTTATGGCCTCTGGGCCATAGCTGCAGTGCCACATCCAGAAATATCCCAGGCCTACAGCTCTTCACCTCCACCCTCCACCTTCTGCCTGCTTCCTACCTCCTCAGCCATCCCTTTGTACCCTTCTCTCCCCTCCCACCTCCCTTAGCCTCTATCTCCTCCCCTCCTCCCCTCCTCCTTCCTCGTCTCCTCCCCTTCCCTCTCTTCTTTCCCCCTCCTGCCCTCCTCCTACTCCTCTTTTTCTCCCCCCCTCCCCTTCCCTCCTCCCCAATTCCTCCTTACTGGGGGCACTGGCAGGTCTTCTTCTCACTAAGGAGTCTCTTGATCTGGGACATCCGCTCTGCCTGGCGCTGTCCAGGAAGAAGGAGGGGAGTTGTAAGAGTCCCAGGCCTCCAGAAGGGAGGTGCCCCTTGGAGGGGGGAGTGGGGAAGGCTGGGAGAGTGTCACGTCCAGCGTGGCAAGGGCAAACGGGTTTCTCTTGAGGGGTGGCGTAGATTAAATAAAGAGTCAGAGACAGAAGTAAAGTTTAAGAGCGAGACCAAGGGACCGAGTAAGCCCCAAGGGACCCACTCAGAGAATCTGAGCGAGCCTAAGTGACTCATTCAGAGAATCCGAGCGAGCCTCGAATCGGGTCAGCGCATCATATTTATTGAGAAATTTCAAAGAAG